>NC_070592.1:7534589-7709589 GCF_027409825.1 Scomber japonicus | reverse complement strand
TCTACGTATATAATCTGGCTAATAGAGCTATAAATTATTATAAGTACATGTGGACTGTATATTGTATGTATATTTTTTGTATGTGTGTTTAATTTTTATTTTTATTTATCTAGTTAATCATTGTATTAATTAATTAATTTTATTCATTTCTACTCTTATTATTTATTCTTATTTGAATCCCCCCTCCTTCTCTCCCCCTTTTAACTTATCTATTCATTTTATAATTTATTTACTTATTCATTTAATCACATTTTCAAAGTCAGGAAATGTTTTGTAAAATGTTTAAAATGTTTAAATAAAAAATCAACATTTCCTCTCTCTATATATTTAGTATACATTGTATTCTCTATGGATACAAAATTCAAGTTATCTGATTATCATTGAACCTACCTGTCCATCTGGCTCATCTTCATCACTGTCCGTCACTCGCTCTTTACACTTGAGGTCGATGGAGCCCTCGGGACATGAATCCTCTGAAGATTGGACATAAAAATATCATATCATGTTATTGTTTGAAATACTCCACTAAACACTGTGATATATAAGAAGAAGCATGTTTCCCAGGACTAATGAGTTTGTGTAACATTGTTTGTTCAGATGTTCAGTTACTTATTTAGACAAAGGCTTAACGCAAATATTTGAGTCAATACTATATTATTATGTATTTTTGTAAATGTATCTTCTGGAATGTGAATAAGTAAATAAATAAAAATATACAGATAAAAGTTAGGACACGCTTTCTCATTTAACTCTCCTGTTGTCCTCGAGTCAAGGAAGGAAGGATGGGAGGAAGGAGGGAAGAAGGAAGGAAAGGAGGGAGGAAGGAAGGAAGGAAGGATGGAAGGGAGGAAAGGAAAGAAGGGAGGGAGGGAGGAGGGAAGAAGGAAGGAAGGAAGGAAGGATGGAAGGGAGGAAAGGAAAGAAGGAGGGAGGGAGGGAGGGGAGAAAGGAAAAGAGGAAGGAAGGAAAGAAGGACAGAGGAAAGAAGGAAGGGAGGGAAGGAGGGAGGGAAGGAAAGAAGGAGTGAGGGAGGGAGGGAGGGAGGGAAGGAAAGAAGGAGGGAGGGAGGAAGGGAGGGAGGGATGGAGGGGGGGGGGGGAGAGAAGGGAGGGAGGGAAAGAAGGAAGGGAGGGAGGGAAGGAAAGAAGGAGGGAGGGAGGAAGGAAGGACAGAAGGAAGGAAGAAAGGGGGATGGAGGAAGGAAGGAAGGAAAAGAATAAGGAGGGAGGGAAGAAGGAAAGGAGTAAGGAGGGAGGGAGGAAGGACAGACTGAAGGAAGGAAGGAAGGAAGGAAGGGAGGAAAGAAGGAACAGTCAAAACAGACGGGGTCAATTTGACCCAGGAGGACGACACGAAGGTTAAGGCGCGTCCAAACTTTTGATACCGCGTGTCTAACTAC
Source organism: Scomber japonicus (assembly GCF_027409825.1). NCBI lineage: Eukaryota > Metazoa > Chordata > Actinopteri > Scombriformes > Scombridae > Scomber > Scomber japonicus. Next base: position 7,708,190 of record NC_070592.1, on the reverse strand, counting down.
TTCCTGGTGGTGATGTCATTTGTGGTCAGAGCTGAGTGACGGTTTCTATACAAGAGGAAGAAGAGGAAATTACCTGCAACTGCTAGTATTGTCTTTCAAATAATCAATTATGGGTAATTATTGTAGTTGCTACGGTAACCCTGTATTAATAGTTATTTTTAGCCGTGTGAGAGCAGTGTGAGGAGCGGTCAACACTGCATCGATACATTATTCATTCATTAAGTTGATGAGATGAAAGAGTTCACAAACAGATGCTTATTTATACATACATTCAAACTGGACACCTGATGAATGTATGTCAAATATTTACTCTCTTTTTAGCTCAGCCCCCCCCCGCCCCACCCACCACCTTCCTGTCGTCCTCCCGGGTTAAATTGACCCCATCTGTTTTGACTGTTCCTTCTTTCCTTCCTTCCGTCTGTCCTTCCTCCCTCCTTCTTTCCTTCCTTCCCTTTCTCTTTCTTTCCGCCCCCCTACCTTCCTTCCTCCTTTCCTCCCTTCCTCCCTCCCTTCCTTCTTTCTTCCTACCTTCCATCCTTCCTTCCTCCCTTCCTTCCTCCTTTCCTTCCTTCTTCCTCCCTTCCTTCCTTCTTCCCTCCCTTCCATCCTTCCTTCCTCCCATCCGTCCTTCTTCCTCCCTCCCTTCCTTCCTTCCTTCCTTTCTTTCCACGACCCTACCATCCTCCCTTCCTTCTTTCCTCTCTCCTTTCCTTCCATCTTCCCTCCCTTCCATCCTTCCTTCTTCCTCACTCCTTTCCATCCTTCCTTCCTCCCATCCTTCCTTCTTCCTCCCTTCCTCCCTTCCTCCCTCCTTTCCTTCCTTCTTCCTCCCTTCCTTCCTTGACTTGAGGACAACACTAGAGAGAAACAGCTGTCTCTTTAGCTGTTAACCCTCAAAAACAGGCAGGAGTGGAAAATAAGATATGAAAAATAAAATCCTAGTTATTTCATGTGCACCAAAGTAAAACATTTCCATAAATATATCTTTAAAATATTTGGAAATGTGAGTTGTATCTCCTGAGAAGTGATATATTCAGACTTTATCTGCCTGGTCATTAATATCACATATACTAGTTTCTAAACTGAGTTTCATCATTTCTATAAAAGTATAGACCTTCCACAAGCTTCAAATCTACCAAAATAAAAGACACATATACACAACTGAACAACCACTTTAACCAATCATGCTCCTAACAGGGAGTCTGTTTTAAGGGTTAAACGTTCCACTAACTTTATCCGTCTGTTTAGAGCTGTGCAGGTTGAGTATAATCAGTTCATCTGAGCTTTTTTTGCTGCTGTTGAAATGAGATGTGAATGAAACAAAAAGGTGAAAGACAGTAGTCAGGTGATGATGAGTTTGACACTGCAAGCAACCGCTTTCTATACACTTAAAGTCATTTAATTCATTATTATGATAAAAAATAGTGATTATAGGACTTAACAAAGGTCATTAAATATATAATATACTTCTAATAACTTACAGGAAGTGAATTCATTTGTAATAAAAGCTAAAGAAGTGAAGCGGTACTATGATTTTTTTTCCTTTTCTTTGGACAACAATTAGGAAAGGCTGCCCTAAAACTAAATATCACCATCCTACAATAGACGTGAGAGTGCGAGTTAGTCTCATCAAACCTTTTTATAGACTCGTAGTAGCTAACACCTACGAGAAGCTGCTGCTGACACACACATTGTGACAGGCTGAAGTGTTTTTTTTTTGTTGTTCAGACACACACTGACCATTGTGGGAAGTGAAACTGTGACTATGCAACAATCTCTCTAACCACGAAAACCACTGTGCTGATCATCCAACTCACCCATGACATCATCGTCTCCCTCTTCCTCACAGATGACCATGCGCTCTTCGTCGCTGGTCACATCCTCGCTGGCGCCGCCCTGGTACATCTGGGGCGGCGGCCGGTTACGAAACAAACTCGCCCCTTCCTCCTGTGACGATGAAAAAACAAAAAAATTGATTATGAAATGATGATTTGAGCAGTTTTTTGACATATCATGGTGTTGAATACAAACTCAAACCTGAAAAGAAAAGCCCTTTACTACTTTATAATAATAATAATAATAATTAAAGCCGCAAGCAACGATGAAAGGGGCCCTCACCACCCCATGCATGGCGAGCCTTAATAATACTTCACATTGAGGTAATACAGCTATTATCAAAGCGTCCATACACACATACAGCTTTGCCACCAGCGTTAGATAAATGCCTTCAAGACAAAAAGAGCTCACATGCAGACCTACTCCTCTGTGATTAGGAGCTAAAGCGGCAAACACCACCGTCTCGTACCTTCAAAGGCACTAAAAAAGTAGAAAGTGGAACCTTTGAAGTTAGAAGCTGAGCTCCCCCCTGAGCTTTTTCGGGTGGGTTTTTTTTTTTTTCTCAACAGCAGCAACAACTCCAGCCCTCACACAAAGAACCAAACAAGTCCATTTGAACTGGGGTTTTTTTTTTTTATTATTTAGTACTTTAAGTTGTAGAGTTCAACCAAAATGCCCTGCAGTGTGAAGGACACCCAGCTGCTGTCTGTGAATACACATATGTTTGTTTTTTTGGTTGCGTAGGCGCTCACACACACACACACACACACACACACACACACACAGAGAGACACACACACATACACACACACTTGTATGCCTGCTAGAAGTTCTACAGTCGCTTGCTTTTAGTGTCTGTTTGTTTAACTTTGCTCTTTCTTCTCTTGGATGCACACTGCAGCAACAATATTGTTAAGAGCCTTGGAAAATTACTCTTTGACTCGGCTGAAAGCACATGATCTTAACTTTCTTCTAACATCGTGACTGTTAGGCGATCGGAAAAAAAAAAAGCACCGAAGGAAAGAAAAAAAAAAATTAAACTGGATGTTTTTCTGACAGATTACACCGTTAAGTAAGTCGTTTGTGGAAGCTAGCGATCTGGAACAGTATGCTTTCACATTCTTAAATCTCCTCTGAGTATGTTTGCTGCCTTTGAGCTACAGATTAACAACCTTCCTACCTTCTCCAGGTCTCTCTCTCTCTCCCTCTGCTCCAGGGTGTGCACGGCGCTCTGGGAAAAGGCTCGGGGACGGGGGTGCTGCCCGCCGAACGGCCCCCCTCGACGCTCCGATCCCATCGGCCAGCCTGAGCTCCCTACCTTCCCCTCTAGCACCTGGGACTCTGTGTGAGGATCTGGAGGAAAGGAGAGGAGAAAAGAGTCTGAGCTGAGATGAAATAATATAATGGACCATGAAAATGGATCAATAAAACATAAAACCCTCTCCACCTTGATGATAATATGGGAGTTTGAGATTATTACTGTTGCTATTTAGGAGCATGAGCACATTTTCTTGCATAGTTTAATATGAATATGTCACCTGGACAACAAGAATATCTCAAAACACATAAGTATAAGAACTGAAACCATTCATTTCTACATCACACACACCTATACTCTCTGACATGCTCCTCTCCCGTGACTCTTTTGGGGTCCCGCGGCCCTCTGACAGTGACTTCCTGCGGTCCTTGTTACACCATTTCCAATCAGGGTGGGCTCTGAAGTGGGCCTCCTTCACCTGGAGGAGGAGGGGAGAAAGAAGGAGGTGTCGTTCACTGCTAATCTCAGACAAATTGCTGTTGCAGAATCTGTTAAATGCATCACATCCTGTTCACAACACATCTGCAAAACACTGGGAGTCCAGAAATTAAAAGTTTACATATTGCAAAAGGCTTAGGTCAGGGATGCCAAACATGCGGCCCGTGGGCCAGAACCGGCCCACCAAGGGGTGCAATCCGGCCCACTTTCCTTTCTGTGTTCTTTTCCTTCCTTCCTTTCTTCCTTCTGTCTTTCCTTCCATCTGTCCTTCCTCCCTTTATTCCTTCTGTTCTTTCTTCGTTCCTTCCTTTCTTCCATCTGTCCTTCCTACCTTCCTTTCTTCCTTCCTTCCTCCATTTCTCCCATCTGTCCTTCCTTCTTTCCTTCCTTCCTTCTGCCTGTCCTTCCTACCTTTCTTCCCTCTTTCCTTCTGTCTTTCCTTCCCTCCTACCTTCATTCCTTCCTTCCTTCCTCCCTTCCTTCCTTCCTTCTTTCCATCCATCTTTTTAATGATCTGGCCCACACGAGATCAAATTGATCTGCATGTGGCCCTTGAATGAAAATGAGTTTGACACCTCTGGCTTAGGTAGTAAGAAAGAAAAAAAGAAAAAAAATATTTATTCTCTAGCGGGATGTGCCCCCTTTCAGCCTGATAGTGCAAAACAAAATGTAAGAAAATAAGCAGCAATTAAAGAAATAAAAAAAAAAGAGAAAAGTGTGTCTACCTGGAAGGCTAGATCGTGGTACTGCTGCTTCTCGTTGGGACCCAGAGCGTACCACCACTCCCCGAGGATCTTGCTGACTGTCCGGTTGTCCTGGTTGGGATGTCGCTGGTGCACGAGGGCTCGGTGGCGTTTGCTGAAGATCATGAAAGCGTTCATGGGACGGCGGATGTGATCTTTCTCCCTCTAGAAGGAACCAGAACAGAAGAAGAAGGTTGACAGATAGAAATGTTTTTACCACTTTTAGCCCTCCTGTTGTCCTCGAGTCAAGGAAGGAAGGAAAGAAGGAAGAAAGGAAGAAAGAAAGAAAGAAAGAAAGAAAGAAAGAAAAAAGGAAGAAAGAAAGAAAGAAAGAAAGAAAGAAAGAAGAATGGAAGGGAGGAAGAAAGGAGGAAGGAAGGAAGGGAGGGAGGAAGAAAAAAGGAAGGAAGGGAGGAAGAAGGAAGGAAAGGAGGAAGGAAAGGAGGAAGGAAGGAAGGAAGAATGGAAGGGAAGAAGAAAGAAGGAAAGGAGGGGGGGAGGAAGAAGGAAGGAAGGGAGGGAGGAAGGAAGGGATGAAGGAAAGGAGGAAGGAAGAATGGAAGGGATGAAGAAGGAAGGGAGGAAGTATGGATGGAAGGATGGAAGGAACAGACAGGGTCAATTTGACCCGGGAGGACGACACAAAGGTTAAATAAGAAATAACCTTCCTCTGTTTTTCATGTTTCTTTTCTTCTTTTTTTTTTTTTTTTTCTACTGATTCACGGCTAATTGTCTCGGCTCGGCTCGGCGGACTGACCTTCCTGTCTCCGTCCTTGGGCAGAGCGCTGAGGGACTGCGTGCGTCTCTTCATGGTGCCAGTGGAGGGCGCCGGATCATTGGCCACACCCGGCGAGAACCTAAAAACACACACACACACACACACACACACACACACACACACACACACACACACACACACACACACACACACACACACACACACACACACACAGAAAGAAGGAAAGCAAAGAGTGATGAAAGGATTAACAGGCATAAATGAGACAGTATTTATTTATTAAGTATGAAAGGAGAGAGTGTGAGGTGCTGTTATGACGTAAAGACTTAAACCAGGATTACATGTTATTTATCATTTATCTGCAGGAACCTGTTTTTTTTTAAATTATTGAAATGACATCACCAAATCTGCAGAGATCACATGCCAAGTATAATATTAATATATATATCCCTCCCTTCCTTCCTTCCTTCCTTCCTTCTTTCCTCTGTCCTTCTTTCCTTCCTTCCTCTGTCCTTCTTTCCATCCTTCCTCTTATCCTTTCTCCCGACCTCCCTTCTTCTTTCTTTCCTCCGTCCTTTCTCCTTTCCTTCTTTCCTTAACTCCCTTCCTTCCTTTCCTTCCTTCCTCCTTCCCTCCTGTCCTTCTTTCCTCCCTCCTTTCCTTTCTTCCTCCTTCCTCCCTCCTGTCCTTTTTTCCTCCCTCCTTTCCTTCCTTCCTTCCTTCCTTCCGTCCTTCCTCCTTCTCTCTTTCTTTCCTTCCCCCTATTTTACTCCCTCCCTCCTTCTTTCCTCCCTTCTTTCCTTCCTTCTTCTTTCCTTCCTTCCTGCCTTCCTTCCTTCCTCCCTCCTTTCCTTCCTTCCTTCCTCCTTCTTCCGTCCTTCCTTCCTCCCTCCTTCTCTCTTTCTTTCCTTCACCCTATTTTACTCCCTCCCTCCTTCTTTCCTCCCTCCTTTCCTTCCTTCTTCTTTCCTTCCTTCCTCCTTTCCTTCCTTCCTTCCTTCCTTCCTTCCTTCCTTCACATGCCAGTCTGTTTCTTCCTTTCATTTACTGTCAAACTGATGCAGATTTATTCACATGATCATGTCGTGGTGGTTGCTATTGAGTCATCATCATGTGAGCTAGTTTAGTTTCTATTTAGTTTAACACAAACCAAAAATTACACAGAAATCTACAAAGAACAAATAATATACACTGCTTCAAGGAAAAGGCAGAAAAAAACCCCACAAATTTGGCTTATTTGAAGCCTCCAAGATTTCACAACGTTACGAAAAAATCAAAATGACCACACAAGAATGACGGAAAACTAAAATAACTACTGAGACTACTGACTCCTTCTTCAATTATTTTCACAGAAACTGATGTTTACTACTACGGCTAAATTGCAATCTTCCTGTGAGCCACTGGATTGTTATCGGGAAGTTTTGAAGGAGTTTGAGGAGGAGGAGGAGGGGGGGCGGGGGGATAGGGGGGCGAGAGTAGTCAAACAGAAATTATTATTATTATTGTTATTCTAATAATACAACAATTTATATCACAGTGTAACTCGGCAGCCAAAAAAAAGAGAGAACATGAATAATAAAACATAAATCAAGATGGACCCGAGTAAAAAGAGAGAGAAGCCAGAACCTCCCAAACACTAACAATCAGTCAATTGGTGTTTACAAAGTGCGGTTTTGACTGGTTATTTTCATACAGTTTGTTTTTTTTATATGTTTTTTTTAAGAATTACCATCATAGGCCACACAACTACTGGCAATGGAGCAAAACTGTAGTCTGATAAATCAGTGGTGTATAAACCGGAGTTAATGGTTTCTTGGCACGACAAGTAAAAAAAAAAAAAAAAAAAGAAGAATAGTTCCCATCACCAGACGTGAAGTCTTTTGAAATTGTATAAGCTCTGTCTCTCTCTCTTTCTCTTTCTCTCGCCGCTGCAGTAAAAGAGACTGAACTCAGTGTCAAGCCGTGACTACGCGAATATGCTGCTTTTCTTTCTTCCTTCTATAGTTTTGCATAAGTTGTTTTTTTTTTTTTATCAAATGCACACACACACACACACACACACACACACACACACACACACACACACTCAGAGATAACAGACAGAGTAGAGACACAAAACAAAAACAAAAATGCAACATTAATGTCAACGGTTACCATAGCAACGGCAAAGGTAGGTAGCACCAGGGAGTTTTTTGGGGTTTTACATGACTTTCGTTGGGGGGGGGGGGGTTATGTCAAATGCTATGCTATTTATGCGTATGTGGGAGTGTGTGTGTTTCAGTTTGTTGGCCTGCATGCATGTGGGTAATTAGACTAAAAGAGTCCTGCTAGCTGCTCTGCTAACCAATATTTTCATTATCGATTCATTTTCTTGATTAAATCTATTGGTTTTTCGGTACATGAAATGGCAGAAAATGGAGAGAAATGTCTCACAAAGTGCAAAATGTCTTATTTCAATCCCAACAAAGAGTCAACAATGTAAAAATATTCAGTTTACCATCACTCAAGAACTCAAGACTAAAGCAACCAGAAAATATTCACATGTAAGAAGCTGAAACCAGATTTATTTATTTATTTAGAACATGAATTTCTGGCATTTCATAGAAATAGTTGTTTGATATTGTGTCTGGACTAAAGTGGTGCTCTGAAAGACAGACTTAATATCTAGTTGGCATGGTTACAAATATAAAAATAAAGACTGAGAATTGACACATAAGAGCAAATTAAAAGAAATTTAAGTTATATTTCGATTTGTCTGCATCTGTTTGGGAGCATTTAATCTATAGTAGAATATAAACCCAGTAGAGCTCTGAGATCTACTGACTCAGGTCAGATAGTCGAGCCCAGAGCTCTGAGATCTACAGACTCAGGTCAGATAGTCGAGCCCAGAGCTCTGAGATCTACAGACTCAGGTCAGATAGTCGAGCCCAGAGCTCTGAGATCTACAGACTCAGGTCAGATAGTTGAGCCCAGAGCTCTGAGATCTACAGACTCAGGTCAGATAGTTGAGCCCAGAGCTCTGAGATCTACAGACTCAGGTCAGATAGTCGAGCCCAGAGCTCTGAGATCTACTGACTCAGGTCAGATAGTCGAGCCCAGAGCTCTGAGATCTACAGACTCAGGTCAGATAGTCGAGCCCAGAGCTCTGAGATCTACTGACTCAGGTCAGATAGTCGAGCCCAGAGTTTAAACTAAACATGATGAAGCAGCTTTTACACAACTGGAACAAACTACCAGCAGAACTGAAATCATTTTTAAATCCAGGTTAAAAACATTTCTCTTTTCCTGTGATTATGATTGAGCTCTTTTAACCCTCCTGTCGTCCTCCCGGGTCAAATTGACCCCCATCTCTTTTGACTGTTCCTTCTTTCCTTCCTTCCTCCCTCCTTCTTTCTTTAATTTTTCCTTCGTTCATCCCCTCCTTCCCTCTTTCTTTGCTCCCTCACTTCCTTCCTTCTCTCCTTACTTCCTTCCTTCCTCATTCCTTCCCTCCTTCTTTCCTCCCTTCCTTCGTTACTTCCTTCCTTCCTCTTTTCCTCCCTTCCCCCCCCTCCCTCCTTCCTTCTTTCCTCACTTCCTTCCTTCCTTCCTCATTCCTTCCTTCCTCTTTTCCTTCCTTCCTCTTTTCCTTCCTTCCTCATTCCTTCCTCTTTTCCTTCCTTCATTCCTTACTTCCTTCCTTCCTCATTCGTTCCGTCCTTCTTTCCTCCCTTCCTTCCTCCCTTCCTCCCTTGACTTGAGGACAACAGGAGGGTTAAAGCACTTTACATTTTAATCTTTCATTTGCACTCTATGTCCTTTTTAATGATTTTAAAGCTAATCATTATTTTATGCTGCAATCTTATATTTAATGCTCTATTCTAGCATTTTATTTCTCTCTTTCTATTCTTCTGTACTTTGTTTTCATTATTAGTGTGTGTGTGTGGGGGGGGGGGGGGGGGTTAACTGTATGTTTTAATGTTTCTCAAATTGCATGTCTTTCTGTTTTATGTAAAGCACATTGAGTTGCCATTGTGTATGAAATATATATTTCATACACTATATAAATAAAACTGCCTTGCCATAAGCCGGGTGAAAAATGAGCTCAAATCTCATCAAATGTGTTTTTTTTTCTTGTTTTTATTCAAATCATCGCTCTCTCTATAGAGATGACACTGAGATAACAAGTGTAACCGCTGCAACACTGAGAGATTGCTGAAGCATTTCTTTTGGTGGCAGCAGTAGCAGCAGTAGCAGCAGTAGCAGCGGTGGCGGTGTCGGTGGTGGCGGCCATTGTGAGCACAGTGACCCTGAACATTCAAAAAACCACACTACCAGCCAGCCAGCCAGCCAGCGAGCCAGACAGCCACGCAGCTCGTCTGAGTCACTCTGAAAGAGCAACAACACACAGCCAGACGCAAAGACGCAGCCTGAGACCGAGAGAGAGAGAGAGAGAGAGAGAGAGAGGAATGAGCAAGCACAGACTGAACAGACTCTCAGCACACACACACTCATTGATTCAGCTCGGAGAATAACTTTAAACTGTCAAAAGGTGGATTTTTAATACATTTTTGAGTTTGGCATCCTTGAAAGTTTTGAAGCCGGTGATTTAAAAAGTTCAAACTGAGGATAATATAATCAACGGTTACTATCTGCTTTTTTTTTTTTTTTTTTTTTTTTTTTTTTTTACACTGACTCATACCAAGAGTTGCAGAAAGGAAATAAACCCTGTATGTAAGTGTTTGTTCAAAACCTGGTAACACCATTTGACAAGCGGCACCAAAATATGTTATGATGCTTTTTAAAGAACAAAAGGTTAACAAAGGTTAAGTAGACCACACTTTTTGTTTTGTTGCTGCTTCATCTTTGATGTAGGTGGAATAATGAAACCGAGCTGCAGAATTTTTTTTTTTTCTTTAATGGAAAAACATTGAAATTAAGATTTGAGGTTAAAATTTGAAGTAAATGTGTGAATAACTGAAACACCTTCAGGGTTTTTTTGTGGACCCAGCTTAAAATTTCTGCTTTTAATCCATTTTGAGAGAATATAATAGAGGATTATGGCAAAAATGTCTAAGTGGTGTAACCATAAAAACTAAATTCTCTAGTTTGGCCTGATCTTACATTATAACTTTTGATATTTAATAAAGGTAATGGAATACAATTGTTCTAAATATTACATTTAATCTGGAGAATAATGTAAATCAGTCATTTAATGTTATTTTTAAAATGAAGTAATTATTAGTATAAGTCCACTTAAACACGGTAGGTGGATAAAATAATGAATATTTATCATTCTTTTGTGGTTACACCATTTGACATTGTTTTTTTTTTGTGGACCCAGCATCACATTTCTGCTTTTAATCCATTTTGAGAGAATATAATAGAGGATTATGGCAAAAATGTCTAAGTGGTGTAACCATAAAAACACTAGATTCTCAATAAAACACCATATCAACTACTTTCATATTAAATAAAGGTAATGGAATACAATTGTTCTAAATATTACATTTCATTTGGGGAATCATGTCAACCAGGAATTTAATGTTACTTTTAAAATGAAGTAATTATTAGTATAAGTCTTAAATACACTGTAGGTGGATTAAATAATGAATATGTATCATTCTTTTGTGGTTACACCATTTGACAATGTTTTTGTTTTTTTTTTGTGGACCCAGCTTAAAATCTCTGCTTTTAATCCATTTTGAGAGAATATATTAGAGGATTATGGCAAAAATGTTTAAAATATTACATTTTTCTTTTGTGGTTACACCATTTGACATTTTCAAGAGCATTCAGTCTCACTTTTGGTTTAAAAAAATGGAGCAAATGTCATTTCAAAACCAACACAAAATACACAACGTACATTTTAACCAACCTGATGCTGCTTTTAAAAACTATTCTTTAAGATGTTTCTGTATTGTTCATCTTGCCAATTCTTATTTATCACGGACTCTAATGACGAGGAAAGAAAATGAAAGGAATAACTAATCAGTAGTCTGTAAATCATGAATACTGATAGAAGTAAAAATAGACTCCTGGTATCTCTGCCAGTGAGTCAGTGAGTTTATCCATTATCATTATAACAGATGAAATATTGCACTTGCATGTAAATTGGATTGTCTGCTGTCTGACTGGCGGTCGCTACTCTACACCTGCATTTAAATCAAAAGGATGCTTCTTTCTCTTCTTCTTCTCTTGATTCTAATCACTCCGTTTCTCTTCTTCTCTTGATTCTAATCACTCCGTTTCTCTTCTTCTTCTCTGGATTCTAATCACTCTGTTTCTCTTCTTCTCTTGATTCTAATCACTCCGTTTCTCTTCTTCTCTGGATTCTAATCACTCCGTTTCTCTTCTTCTCTGGATTCTAATCACTCCGTTTCTCTTCTTCTCTTGATTCTAATCACTCCGTCCGTCCGTCCGTAACGCTTCGCCGCTGAATTACTAAAAATCAATCTTCAGTTGCTCCAGAAATTAAATCTGCAGAGAAAACATCAAGCATCCTTCCTTCTTTCCTTTCCTTCCTTCTTCCTCCTTTCCTTCCTTCCTTCCTTCTTTCCTTCCTTCTTCCTTCCTCCCTCCTTTCCTTCCTTCCTTCCTTCCTTCCTTCCTTCCTCCTTTCCTTCCTTCTTCCTCCCTCCTTTCCTTCCTTCTTCCTTCCCTCCTTCCTCCCTCCCTCCTTTCCTTCCTTCTTCCTCCTTTCCTTCTTTCTTCATTCCTTCCTTCCTCCCTCCTTTTCTTCCTTCCTCCCTTCCTCCTTTCCTTCCTTCCTCCTTCCTTTCTTCCTTCCTTCCATCCTCCCTCCTTTCTTTCCTTCTTTCCATCCGTCCTTCCTTCCTTCTTCCTCCCTCCTTTCCTTCCTTCCTTCTTTCCTTCCTCCTTTCCTTCCTTCCTTCTTTCCTTCCTCCTTCTTCCCTTTTTTCAGTGCGCCAGAAATTAAATTTGTAGAAAAAATATAAAGCACCGTCATATGCTGCACGAACTTGACACACGAACAGGAAGAGGAAAGGGAGAAAAAAAATGCTGCTAAAAAAAAAAAAAAAAAAAAAAGAAACCACAACTTTGTACTTACGGGTCGTCTGTGTCGCTCTCGGTTTCGCTGTCAGCCCCGCCCCTTTCTGCAGGAGGATTGTCATTGGTCGGAGGAGGAGGGCATGACGGGGATCCTCTCTCTAAGTCTGGAGGGCCGGTGGTTCGCCCGCCGTCGCTCACCAAGGCAACCCCACAACGAGGCTCTGAAAAAAAAAACACAGAAGAAGAAGACGCCATTTGAAATGTGAAGAGCATGTATAATGGTGACATATGTAAATCAGACAGTCTGGGTGTTAATTAGCGTCTATTCTTGCCGGCTGTTTAACGGACTGTGGGAGGCGTGACAAGCTGCGGCCGCATCTATGTTATAATCTGCTGCAGTAGTAAAGAAGAAGAAACAGGAAATTAAAAGGTATTTAACACATTAAAGGGAATTCACAGGTGTCTTTATGTTTATTGTTGTAACCATTTAATAAGCTTGCTTCCTTTTTCTCGGTTATTACAGATTAGCCTTTTTTTTTTTTTTTGCATTTTTTGAAGCCTTTATTATAACCGAGCCAAGGTTTTATTGAGATGGGTAAATGCATAGAAGACCGTATATATTCAAGAGCAAATTGTCTGGCAGGAAACTGTTTTGGATGACATGACGTCGGCTTATTTCATAGTAGAGATCTGAAATGACAAGTAATTGCAAACTATTCTGTTTTGACTGTTCCTCCTTTCCTTCCTTCCTTCCTTCCTCCCTCCTTCTCTCTTTCTTTTTCTTTCTTTTTTATTTCATTTTACTCTCTCCTTCCTTCTTTCCTCCCTCCTTTCCTTCTTTCTTCCTTCCTTCCTTCCTCCCTCCTTTCCTTCTTTCTTGCTTCCTTCCTTCCTCCCTCCTTTCCTTCATTCTTCCTTCCTTCCTTCTTTCCTCTCTCCTTTCCTTCTTTCTTCCTTCCTTTGTCCCTCCTTTCCTGCATTCTTCCTTCCTTCCTTCCTCCATTCATTCATTCTTCCTTCCTTCCTTCTTTCACCTCTCCTTTCCTTCTTTCTTCCTTCCTTCGTCCCTCCTTTCCTGCATTCTTCCTTCCTTCCTTCCTTCCTCCATTCATTCATTCTTCCTTTCTTCCTTCCTTCCTCCCTCCTTCTTCCTTCCCTCCTTTCCTTCCTTCCTTCCTTCTTCCTCCCTCCTTTCCTTCATTCTTCCTACCTTCCTTCCTTCCTTCCTTCCTTCCTTCCTTCCTTCTTCCTCCCTCCCTTCCTTCCGTCCTTGACCCGAGGACAACAGGAGGGTTAATAAAATGTGAGAGGTTGCTGCTTTTCATATATTTTAGAAATTTTAATAAATTTGTGCTTTGGATTGCTGGTCAGACAAAAAACAACCAATCTGAAACTGTGATATTTGGGCTCTGACAGAAAAATATTTAATAAACTAAAAGATGAATCAAAGCAGCCCTCAAATAGTCTAAAGCACATGAAGACAAGAAAAGATCATCAAAGACTTAAAACAAAGCTTTACAGTCTTCAGGTTAGCTTTCTGTGGTGGCTAATTCTCTCTGCCAGTTTAAATTAGGCTTTAAACACATTTTAGCTCCACAGCTCAATAAATAGTATCATCAACAGCATTACTGGAAGTGTATAGGTGTGAACACCAACTGTGCTGATTTGCAGTTCGCTCGTAACTGTTTTAAGAAACACTGACTTGGCTGCTCATTTGTCCAACCAACGTTTGTACTTGAGTGTTTTGGCAGTTGTTATTTGAGCCGTAGAGCCCCGCGTAGTATTTCCTGTTATGTTTATTATGTAATGAGAAAAGTTGGTTGATAATAGTACGTGGTTAAGATATATATATATGTGTGTGGTTACATTCAGAGGAAATCAGCTTTCTGGGTAAAAAGTCATGATGTCATGTCCAAGAAAGAAAGAAAGAAAGGGAGTGGGGTCATTTTCTACCTTTGCCCTGATTGACAAGCTGCTGGCCATCAGCAGGCTGGGCAGCCGCTCCTGGTTGGCTCGGCTCCAGGAAAGGGACGAGAGAATGCCAAGGGAACACTGGCACCGACCGAGGCTCCACGTTGGTCCAAACTGTGGGAACACGAAGGGAGAGAGAGAGAGAAGAGAGTGAAAAAAAGTGAAATGTCATCATGTTTATCCACTTCAGTATCGGGGAGTGTAGACAGAAGGTAGCGCTGTGCCCTCTGGCAGCATGTGAAATCCTATATGACCGACATCCAGCCATGAGCTAAAGCGCTACTAAAAACTACAGTTTCATAGAATCTGCCAGAGATTGAACGCTATGAATGGAGTTGTGTATTCAGTCACCTACTCTGCCCCCTTTCCCTAACGCACACACACACACACACACACACACACACACACACAGCCACAGAGACCATCCCTCAGGATAATGAGAGTTGAGGGGTCATGTGGTGTGTGATGTGATGAGGGAACCTGTTATTTTATCCACAGAGATTCCAGACTCCAGTCTACTCACTGTCTAGACTGCCGCCACATTGCTGCCGAGCTTTGGACTCTCAAATGAACTGTCTCAGCAGCTCGACCCACTTCATGCCAGGATGACTACGGAGTACGAGCTGAATACGTACCTAAACACTATTCTTATTGTATGTATGCAAAATCACTCAAATCATCATTCAAATTGATGCATCGCATGAGATAAAAACTCCTCTCATGGCGCCGCCGGCCGACGTATCTCCAAATTTGGTGAATTTTTTTCCGGATAAACTGCAGGATTAAGTTTTCCTGAATGTGTTGAGGAAATGCTCCACCCCATTCAAGTTTTAAGACATGGAATAATAATTTGTTTCTGACATTTCAGGGTTTTTTTTTTTTCTTTCCGCAAAAAAAAAAAAAAAGTTCAATTACAGTCATAAAAATTTGTAAATGACATTCATTCTCTCTCTCTCTCTCTCTCTCTCTCTCTCTCTCATCTCTCTCCCTCTCTCTCTCCTCTCTCTCTCTCCTCTCTCTCTCTCCCTCTCCTCTCTCCCTCTCTCTCTCTCTCTCTCTCTCTCTCTCTCTCTCCTCTCCTCTCTCTCCCTCTCTCTCTCTCTCTCTCTCTCTCTCCCTCTCTCCCTCCTCTCCCTCTCTCTCTCTCTTAACCCCTGTCCAATAAGGCCAAACTGCCAAAAAAGAAAAAAAAAAAAAAAAACCTCATCTACTCCTTTGCCCTACTGAAAGGCCTTTAAAATATCCAAATAATGTTGATTTTCAAAGTTTAACTAATGGGTACAAGATGTTTTCCCTTCTTATGTGCACTGGAGGCTGAAGTTTCCACATCACACATACTATAACTATATTTGGCTCCACACACACCACACAGTTTTGATGTCACACATCATATTTAAATGTTAGATGAGCACATAGTAAGTTTCCCACTAGAGCAGAAACACATGAAACCAGCCTTGAGGTGTTAAACTCTGCATATACTGTACGTCATTGTGCTGAGTGGAGAGAGATAAAGGTATATTACAACCATTTAAACACATGCTGAATTATATTTTTATTATAGATGAATGGTCATAAACGGTTCTCACAGTCCAGCGATGATGTGTAAAACCAAACCTTAACCCTCCTGTCGTCCTCCCGGGTCAAACTGACCCGTCTCTTTAGACTGTTCCTTCCTTCCTTCCTCCTTCCTCCTTATTCCTTTCCTTCCTTCAACTTTTCCTTCGTTCTTCCCTCCTTATATACTTCTTTCCTTCCTTCCTTCCTTCCTTCCTTCCTCCCTCCCTCCCATCCCTCATTACTCCTTTCCTTCTTTCCTCCCTCCTTTCCTTTCTTCTTTCCTTCCTTCCTCCCTTCCTTCCTTTACTCCCTACCTTCCTTCCTCCTTATACTGTATTTTTATTGTATTCTTGATTGATTTTCTTTCTTTTTTTTATGCCGCTGATGGTTCAAAATGTTGTACTGTCAAACACCAAAAAGAGAAAAGAAATAAAAACTTGAATTATAAAAAAAAAAAGAAAAGTGAATAACAGAAAAAACAACATGCTCCCATCATCACACTACAATACAACTAAAGCAGCTACCACTTGTACTATTATTACCTTTTACTACCGCTGCTAATACTAAACACCATGACCACTATCGCTACTATCACTACTATCACTACTACTCCACCTTCTACAAACACAACTACTACAACAACAGCTGCTGCTACTATTGATGCCATCGCTAACTGCACTTTTGGATATTTCATTGTTTTTTTTACCAGCGGAGGTTCATTCTGTTTGTGAGCCGGCTGTAAATTTATATAATAAAGACTCAAGACTTCAGCCTGGACCGACTGCGGTACTTCTACATACAGGCCTGGCTCGGCTTGGAAAAAACCTCCTATGAGATATATGCTGCAGCGCTGCGATGTCCAGTGTCTGTTTCCATTAATAATCTTTAAATAAAGTATTAAAATGGTCTATTTATAGCCAACCGCCAACCACTCGCCTGCTATGGCTCATTTAACTCTTGTGTCGTCCTCCCGGGTCAAATTGACCCTTCCTTTCCTTCCTCCCTTCCTTCTTTCCTCTGTCCTTCCTTCCTTCCATCCTCCTTCCTTCCTTCCTCCTTTCCTTCCCTCTTCCTCCCTTCCATCCTTCCTTCCTCCCTCCTTTCCTTCCTTCCTCCCTTCCATTCTTCCTCCTTTCTGCCTCCTTCCTCCCTTCCTTCTTCCTTCCTCCCTCCTTTCCTTTTTTCTTCCTCCCTTCCATCGTTCCATCCATACTTCCTTCCCTCTTCCTCCCTTCTATCCCTCCTTCCGCCCTCCTTTCCTTCCTTCCTTCCTTCCTTCCTCCCTTCTCCCTCCCTTCCTTCCTCCTTTCCTTCTTTCCTCCCTCCTTTCCTTCTTTCCTCCCTCCATCCCTTCTTTCTTCCTCCCTTCCATTCTTCCTTCCCCCTTTCCTTCCTTCTTTCCTTCCCTTTCCTTTCCTTGACTCGAGAACAACAGGAAGGTTAAAATGGAGATTGAGACACCGCTCAGCTAGACTACTTAGAAAATGTAAATCTGTCCTAGATGTAGTAGTAGTACTCCTCCAGACTGACAGAGTTCTTCTGCTTCTTCTTCTTAAAATGCTGATTGTGGTGTCGCATGACTATTATCGCTGTGGTCTGACCTTTGCACTTCTTATTACTTACTGGCTGTTTCTAGTTGCTGCTGCTGCTTGTTTGTTTGCATCAGGAACTTCAGCTGAGGAAGTGAGGCTTAGTCAAATGCTTTTATACGCACATCACTACCAGCTAAAAAGTACAGATGGTGCATTTTTCTGGGAATATTTAAAAAAAAACAAAAAACTCAACACTCATTTCAACTTGTTCCTCCTCCTCCTACTTATTTGGCTATCCACAGGTAGGTCAGAGGTCACACTGTGCTACTCTGCAGCAGCTGTGTAGTTTATAGGGAAGGATACATCAAGGACACATCAGCAGCAGGGGATTAAATTCAGGTGATTTGTCTCCTTTCCCGTTTAAATTGAAACGCTAAACAAAAAGTGGTGTAACTGAATACTCGATAGGTGCATTTAAGCCGAATTAGACACCTTTTCAGAGCTTCCACGGCTAGCTTTGAATTGGATTTAATGTCAAGTTAATAATGAAAAATAAATAAACAACAACCAGCAGCCAAAAAATAAAAAAAAAATAAAAACCTGTTTCCACCTGAACCTGAATGCAGCGTGTGACAGTTGTGGGAGTGTATTAACCCTGCTGTGTATTATTGTGAGAAGAGTGGAGATGCATGACAGTCAGAATGTGACCCAGTGGAAGTGCAAAATCAACACTCTTGCATTTTCCACCCACAGCTGTGGTCAAACTACACATAATTACAGTTTGGTTTGCCTTACGCTCCAGCTCTGTCTCGACTAAATATCACCACAGCGTGAAGACATGAAATTAGACCAAAACCTTTACAAATAGGGTTTTTTTATTTATTTTTTTTTAACACTCTTTAAAAAAGGAGAAAGCTGGTGATATTCTATATTATTCTCAATGTCAATAAATACCATGAATGCACCAAAAACTAACAATGTATTCATCCTACTGTGCAAAAGCCTTAGTGGTAGTGTTTTAGCAATGCTTTAATGACCATATATAATAATATCTCTCAGTCTCTTTATTAGAATACAACCAGAAAATACAGGAAATGTGTATGCAGTGTTAAAATAAAGAGAAGAAGAAATATAGGCTTAAGTTCCAAGTATTTAATGTGACCTCCCCTTAGACTTGGAACCTTAATTAATAATATTTATAATAATAATAACAATTAAAGCTGCAAGCAGCGATGAACGGGCCCTCACCACCCCATGCATGTCGGTCAGTACTCGGGTCCTAATAATGTTTAATAATTAATGTTACATTTTGTGTGTGTATTTTCTATTTGTATGATAGTGGTGGCTGAAGACTTTTGCACAGTACTGTATATTTCTGAATCCTCTCTGCTACTGACTAAAATAAGGACTGTAGCTTAATTTAAAACCTTACATATAGTGTCCTGCTGCTGTAATTACTCAAAAAAAGGGGACAAAATTTGCATTAGCCTAAATTACTGAGCCTTTTTAGAAAATGAAACTATACATCCGAGACCAATTTTTAAAGATTTATGGCTGCAGAAGGAGCCAATGAACTTAAAAAGCACTGAGAGGGCAGATAGTAGGTAGATTTTGAGACTTTTCATCATGAAGTGAGAAAAATATAGAATAAAATCAGCCTCATCCTTTAAAAAGGTGCTAAATCTTACTTGAGATTCGTCAAACTTTTAAAAAAAGGACCTGCAGATACACTGAAGAGGCGAGGCATGAATATTCCAGTGAAGCACTGACAGCGGCGAGTTGTGAAAAATATCAGTGGGGTGGTAGTCTCAATATCAGAAGCAGAAATACTGCACAGATCCGTCCATCTGTCTCTTAAAGCGTTGACGGTGACGACTAGCAAGAAAATACACCTAGAGGGGTCTTGATGCTCTGAGTGGGAAAAATTACATAAGTCAACAGTAGATATCCACCTTTCCTATAACTACACATGACCACCG
Organism: Scomber japonicus; assembly: GCF_027409825.1. NCBI lineage: Eukaryota > Metazoa > Chordata > Actinopteri > Scombriformes > Scombridae > Scomber > Scomber japonicus. The sequence continues at coordinate 7,689,087 of NC_070592.1, read as the reverse complement.
GAGAAGCTTCTAAATAATTCCTCCTGTGGGTGCAAAAGCAATAATGCGGTTCGCTAGCTGTGCAACAAGATGAGACCTCAGCTTCACTTCTACACGTCTTCACTGAAAGGCTGCAGATGCACTGAAAGAGTAACAGTAATGAAACTTGTGATGCTAATGCAGCTGCACTTGAGCTGGGGCTATATTTAGGAGAGATCTCAGCCGTGGGGGCCTCCGCTGGCTTCTCTCTCTGTGTGTGTGTGTGTGTGTGTGTGTGTGTGTGTGTGTGTGTGTGTGTGTGTGTGTGTGTGTGTGTGTGTGTGTGTGTGTTTGTTTCTGGGGTCGCTGTGTGGCTCTAGGTGTTTTTAAAAATGTATGGCGGAGGAAACGTTACGCTACAGAGGCAGGTGGCTGTTAGCAGAGTAGTGTGAGGGATGTGAGAAAGAGAGAGAGAGAGGGACAGACAGAGAGCGAGAGAGAGAGAGAGAGAGAGAGAGAGAGAGAGAGAGAGAGAGAGAGAGAGAGAGAGAGAGAAATAAAAAAGCGCGCTCCGGTAATCAGCTCAGGCCTCAACGCTTTACTGCGCTAATTCTACCGGTGGAAACAGCGTATCCATGACAACACACCGGCAATACGATTACTCCTTTTACTGCTGAGAACGATGAAACACATTCACATCACGCTGGACCTGCCCTTGATGCCCTGTCTGAATTTGTTGATTGTCTGGAAAGCCGTGAATGATGTGTCTGCGTGAGTGTGCGTGTGGTAAAGGAGAGGAGGAGGAGGAGGAGGAGGAAGAGGAGGAGGAAGAAGAAGAGGAGGAGGTGTGAATGTCCTTGTTGCACTCATGCTCTCAGTCTTGCATGTCTAGACATGTCAATATTCTCGCCCTTTTAAAGTTTCAGGAAAACACTCCTTATCTCTTTCTCACACACATGCACACACACGCACATGTAAAAAAGGGTGACACCCTCGGCACACACACACACTCGCACACACGCTAACTCTGACACCACACACACACACACACAGAGTCACAAATTACACACAATTAGCAGCAGGTCTGGGTGGCTGCCTGAGCGACTGATATTTTGAACCTTTCACGGCTGGTTTCACTCTTTAGTTGACTTTAAAAGCGAGACATAAAATTACCACTGAATCAGAAAAGGAGGTTATGAAATATTAAATATTAAAAAAAAAAAAAATTAAGCATGCACAGAGTCTCATAATGCACATCTGCTCTAGCCAGTCTCGTGGGTCTTTAAAACAATACTCTTTAGCTGCATTGCCGTGCCACGTTCCCTGAAAATGTACACACTAATTTCAGTAAGAGCTGTGAAACTGAACAACCTAGAAAAATTACCAATATCTCTCTAACACCCAGACACACATTTCTGTACATCTAATACACTTTCAGTTATAGTCATAAAATGATAGAAAATGAGAGATCATGCATTTGAAGAAAAAAAAATCGCAAAGCTCTTCTAGCTTATTTATATATTCAACAAGCAACATTACTGAGTTTGGCCATACTGTAATATCGCAATCGTTGGCATGGAAACAAGCATACAGTATATGATTAACCCAAACACCTCTATTTCTCAGTGGCTAATTTTCTTGCATCCAACAGTGAGCACAAAGCTGGCTAAATATTTTCACAACCGCATGTTGCCCCAATACATTCTTAAAAAAAGAGAGAACATAAAAAAAAGATGACCCCCCCCCCTTTTTTCTTCACCCTCAAAAAATACACTGCTCCTTCTCACATTAACATTTTTTAGTTTAAAACAGGGATGTCAAACATGCGGCCCGTGGGCCAGATCCGGCCCGCCGAGGGGTCCAGTCCGGCCCACTTTCCTCATTCCTCCCTTCCTTCCATCTTTCCCTTCCTTCCTTTCTGTCTTCTTTTTGTTCCTTCCTTCTTTCCTTCCATCTGTCCTTTCTTCCTTCCTTCTTTCCTTCCATCTGTCCTTTCTTCCTTCTTTCTTTCCTGTCTTCTTTTTCTTCCTTCCTTCCTATCTAATTTTCCTTCCTTCCTCTCTTCCTTCCATCTTTCTTTCTTTCCGTCCTTCCATCTTTCTTTCCTTCCTTCCTTCCTTCCGTGCTTCCTCCCCCCTACCTTCCTCCCTTCCTTCCTTCCTCCCTCCCTCCCTTTTTCTAAGTTTTCCTTCATTCTTCCCCTCCTTTCAATACTTCTTTCCTCACTTCCTTCCATCCTTCCTTCCTTCCTTCCTTCCTCCTTTCCTTCCTCCCTCCCTCCCTCCTTACTCCCTTCCTTCTTTCCTTCCTTCCTTCCTCCCTCCCTCCCTCCTTACTCCTTTCCTTCTTTCCTCCCTCCTTTCTTTCTTTCCTTCCTTCCTTCCTTCTTTCCTCCTTCCTTCCTTCCTTCCTTCCTTCTTTTTAATGATCCGGCCCACGTGAGATTAAAGACACTCCTGGTTTAAAAAAGATAGCTGATGTTCTTATTTAAGGATATAATGAATCCAAGAGCTTCCCACATACAGACCAGAAAAGTTTTAGGTCATCTACAATGAAGAAAATTAAAAAAAAAAACAAGTTGAAAACGTCCCTAAAAAAGTAGATCAAAGGGGTAAAAAAAACATCCTCAGAACAAAAAGGTTATTTTCTTACGCTGCAAGCAAACAATAGTAAAGTGTACGTGAGTCATAGCCTTCGCACTCTGATGACACTACTGTAACCCTAGAGAGATAACGAAAGCGAGAAGTACTAAGCTAGAGTACATAAACTACCATATGACCATACCTTCCTATTACAGCATGGGAGAAGTGCACGGCTCAGCAGATTTCTACCACTGATAAGAACAAAGGTCAGACAAGACAACACTGCAATGATATGATGAGCTCCTACTCCCCCTCCTCCTTACCAGTCCCCGGGCGTCCCATGATGATCTGCTTGCGGGGAGCAGGGTGAGGAGACTCGGCTGGCAGTATGAGCGGTAGCAGGGCGGTCGGTGTGGGATGACAGGCTACCGGTTGTGGTAGCGACCCCCCAGATCCTTCCTGGTGACCCTCAGGTTTCCTCTCCCTCTCCCTGCCGCCGGATCCAGAGGAGGACAGGACCGAGCCCACCGAGGTGGACATCGAGCCGGGGATGGAGGAGCTGGAGAGGGAGGCGTGGCCCGCGGTGGCTGGTGTCAAGGACTGGGGAGAGGAGAGAGGAGAGAGGAGAGAGGAGAGAGGAGAGAGGAGAGATGTGTAGTTTGTTAGATTGTTAATCTGACATGACAGCAAACATCAAATATGCATTTTTTTTTTGTGGGGGGGGGGGGGGGTATTTGAAGAGCAGACTCATGGCGACGCCACATTTAAATTATATCGATATCGTGAAATGAGAAAGATACCGTTTTAGATTTTGGATATTGTAATATCGTGATATGTCATCAAAATTGTCTTTTCCTGTCGTCCTCCCAGGTCAAATTGACCCCGTCTCTTTTGACTGTTCCTTCCTTCCTTCCTTCCTTCCTTCCCTCCCTCCTTCCTTCCTTCCTTCCTTCCTTCCTTCCTTCCTTCCTTCCTTCCTTCCTTCCTCCCTCCCTCCTTACTCCTTTCCTTACTCCTTCCTTCTTTAATTTTTCCTTCATTCTTCCCCTCTTTCTATACTTCTTTCCTCACTTCCTTCCATCCTTCCTTGCTTCTTTCCTTCCTTCCTTTCTTCCTCCTTTCTTTCCTCCCTCCCTCCTTACTCCTTTCCTTCTTTCCTCCCTCCTTTCCTTCCTCCCTCTTTACTCCTTTCCTTCCTTCCTCCCTTCCTTCTTTACTCCTTCCCTTCATTCCTCCTTTCCTCCCTCCCTCCCTCCCTTCCTTCTCTCCTTCCTTCCTTCCTTCCTTCCTTCCTTCCTTCCTTCCTCCTTACTCCTTTCCTTCCTTCCTTCCTTCCTTCCTTTGTTCTTTCCTCCCTCCCTCCCTCCTTACTCTGTTCCTTCTTTCCATCCTTCCTTCCTTCCTTCCTTCCTTCCTTGACCTGAGGACAACAGGAGGGTTAAATGCTGCATTACAGTAAAATATGTAATTTTCTAAACTCACCAAACTGTTCTAGCTGTTCTGTTATTTACTTTTTACTTTCATTCTATCCACATTACTGATGATTATTTATCAAAGATTTTATAGTGGTGTCAAGAAGTAGGAGAGGAGAGATGTATAGTTTAGTTGATTAATCATGACATTTTTTTGGGGGGGGTATTTGAAGAGCTGACTCATAGCGACGATACAGTACATGTTACATCTGCAGCATAACCCACATCTTCAAGCGTTGAGCAATACATTCAGCGACTCTCAAACACTTGTAGCTTCTTCACAACGCGGCTATAAGTACACCACTTTCATGTCAAACTATCATCTTACGTGCAGGAGTGGTTTCAGAGGTTTCCACGGTTGTTTTGATGGTCTTTTTTTTTTTTGCCTTGACTTGGGGTGTCTATTGGACTTCATTTTCCTTTTTTGAGAGACGCCTTTAGGGTCTGTTGTGGTTAAGTATTTTAAATATAGATTAGTGGAGATGTCTTTTAATTTATTTTCAGGATGGGTTTTCTAAATCATCATCAAAAAAAAAAAATTATAGAGCCAAGGTTACAATATTCACACAGGATTATGAATCAGTGGAGGCGGACGTTTTTGCAAAATCAATCTTTGGCCAATATTGTATCAGTTAAAAAGAAAAGGAGGAATTTTGGTAGTTTTTGCTTCGATAATTGTACGAAATGAAATAATACAGCAAATCTTTTACAGTTTTTAAGGCCAGAGACGTTTAAAAGTCACCCACTTCATACATAATGTAATACTATAATATATTTAAATAAAAACATGCATGCCCAGGGAATAAGGTAAAGGAAAAGAAAAGGAAATCAATAGGGAAAATAAAACCCTGAGTACTAAATAATAAAAAAGACTGTGAAAGACGACAACACAAAAACACATCCATAAAAGAGAGTTTTTTTTTAGAAAGGATTTAAAAGTGTGTAGTGAATCTGCAAGCCTGAGATCCTTTTGGCAGGCTATTCAATAATTTCAGGGGCCCTGACCGAGAAAGTTCAGTCCTCCTTTGTTATAAATTTGGATTTTTTGGAAAAGTAAGTAAATATCTGCCAACGGATCTGTGCACTGGCTCATAATGAGTCAGTTCTGCAATGTATGAATGGGCTGGCTCATGTTTTGAGGTGGATAAAGTGTGATTTAACTGTTTTTCACGATGTGCGGTTTGAATGTGAGGTCTGAGTCAAAAATTACACCTCGATTTCTTGTTACTGATTCAACATTTACAGATAGTGGTTGAAAAATCATTCATAGAAAATGTGGTGTGACTCCAATTTGTGAAATGTCAGACTTAAATAGCTCTATAAAAAAATAGTGGCCATGCAACAATCGATACCAATAAGACGGTTTAAAAGAGCAGCAAAGAGCATTTGTGTGTCGTCTGCATAAAAATGATAAGAAATTATCACAACCAGAAACATTATGACTCTGTAAATGTTGATCTACGGCAGAGGTGTCAAACTCATTTTCATTCAAGGGCCACATACAGTACAATCTGATCTGATGTGGGCCGGATCATTAAAAAGATGGAAGGAAGGAAGGAAGGAAGGAAGGAAGGAAGGAAGGAAGGAAGGAAAAGAAGGAAGAGAAGATAGTAGGAAGGAAGGAAGGAAGGAAAGAAAAGAAGACAGGAAGAAAAGATGTAAGGAAGACAGGACAGGTGGAAGGAAGAAACAAAGAAAGAAAAGGAGGAAGGAAGGATTAAAGGAAAGAAGGAAGGAAGGAAGGAAAGATGGAAGGAAGGAAAGAAGGAAGGAAAGATGGAAGGAAGGAAGGAAGGAAGGAAGGATGGAAGGAAGGGGTCAAGGAGTGAAGGAAGGAAGGGAGGGATGAAGGAGTCAAGGAGTGAGGAAGGAAGGAAGGACGAAAGGACAAATGGAAGGAAGGAATTAAGTAACAAAGAATGAAAAGAAGGGAGGAAAATAAGACAGGAAGTGGGCCTGGGCAGACCCCTCGGTGGGCCGGCTCTGGCCCACGGGCCGCATGTTTAACACCCCTGATCTACGGGCTGCATGAATCCAACCCTGGTGTTAACACGACTGATTCAAATATCATGGTCCACTATGTCAAAGGCTGCACTTTGGTATAAAAGAAATAACATGGTGGTTTTCAGCGGATCTGCTGACATTAAAAGGTCATTGGTGACTCTTTACAGAGTGATCTCAGTGCAATGCCGACTAAAACTTTCCAAATAAATTACTTTCAGAAATAAAATCTAAAATCTGGTTGGAAAATACTTTTATAAGACTTTTCCTAAAAAAAATAAGGCAGCTTAGAGACGGTCCTATAATCATTTAAAACAAGGGATGCCCTAAAAAACCTGGCTCTGAACTGTAAATGGTTCACTAATTTAAAAGATGATAAAAGTATTGATAAAGAACTGAACCATACCATGTAAAAAGGAGCTCTTTATGATTTCTAAAATATTTTTGATTGCATTAAAAACCACTTTAATAAATCTGGAGGGAAAAGGGTCTAAGATGCAAGCAGTTGGCTTCATATAGAATAATGTATCTTTTAATTTGGACGAGGTTAAAGGATTCTGTCCAGATTCTGTTTAGGTTTAACTAAAATGACCAGATATACCATGAGGTGATATACATATATGATCACATGTAACAAAAACAATAAAGGGTGACTTCCTTACCGAGCTGGAGGTGACCAGGACCAGAGTGGATGTGGGATTGCGCAGAAGAACAGCACCGTTGGTGGTGGCTCCGTTGATCGGGACGGGGGCCTGCAGGCCAGGTGGAGCTGCGTGTTGGGGCTGGTTGTGCTCCCTGGACCTGCTCCTTTCTCTCCTTCCTAACGGGCCGTCGGAGAACTTGGCCAGGGGGACATCTGGGTTGCGGACAATGACTGGGGAATCGCGGAGGGGTACAATGCGGCGTGGAGAGGGTTCCTGGGGCAAAGGAGATTGAGGAGTAGGAGAGACCAGCATGGGCGGAGGTGTGGAGGCAGCAGATGATGGTGGCCTGCTGGTGGCACTACGTGGCCTGGGGAAGGAAAGCGAAGAGGGGGTTGTGGATTGACTTTGGGGGGACAGGACTCTGAAGGCAGCAGGGCTGTGGCCAAGGTTGGGGTCTCCCATCACCCCTACCCCTACACTCAGCTGCTGCTGCTCAGGTTTGGTCTGGTAGTCCTGGACTGTAGGCAGTGGAGGAGGTGGGTGCGTGTCCAGCTTCCTCTTGCTGGGGCTCATGGGCACTGTGAACGTGAGGTTGGTCTGAAAAGTGGGCACAATTCCCGACAGGTGGCGTTCTCGTTCGGTGCCTGGCGTTCCCATTTTAGTGCCACTGAGCTGGCGATGGCGGCGCGGGGTAAGCGAGGCGGGAGCGGTGATGGGGCTGAAATTAGCCGGGCGGAAGCCAAAGAGAGGAGAGGGCGAGGGTGATGGTGTTGGGGAGAAGGGCGACTGGTTAGATATCGGGGAATAGGAGGGTGTGCCTGAACGGGAGCCCCCCAGGGACACAAGCATGGTGGCCGCCTCGCACTCATCAAAGTCAAAGCGAGACAGATCCTGGGGGAGCAGGGAGGGGAGGACCAGGCGTGGTCGGGAATCTGCTCCGCGGCTGCTGGCCTCACTGCTTTCCCGTGATGTCTCATCCCAGTCAAACTCTGAGCTGGCTCGCCCTCCGCCAAGCCGGAGGTCAGATGGGGTCAGGGTTCCTGTGCTGCTAGCTCCACCCCGTTCCCGGCCGCCTCCGCTGGCCTCCATCTCCTTGGTCCTCATGGAGAGGTGTCTGGAGCAGTATCCTCGGCGCTGTGACTCTTTGGAGCAGCCCTCCCGCGAGCACAGCCTCCTCCACTGCTTCCCGTTGAACTTCTTGCGGATGCCTGTTGGCGTGCACACCACATCTCCCTTCTTGTACTTCTGCTGGGCAGCTGTCAGTGGGGTGCGGGAACGTGAGGAAGAGGAGGAGGTTGAACCTGATCCAGATCCACCACCACCACCTGCTCCTCCACCAGAAGAACCTCCGCCTGAGCCCTTCTCTCCTCTGGAGGATGATGCAGAGGAAGAGGACATGGGAGGGAGAGGGGGGAGCTGAGGGGCGGTGATGACTGCAGTTACTGGGTCCAGGCCTAACAGGACAGGTGAAGGAGGGGGGTGGGGGTTCAGGGTGAGGTGGGCAGAGGGGATCCCGATGCCCCGCACCACGGACAGGGGGTGATTGAGGTAGCCGGGTGGGGGCTTAGAGACAATGTGGCGGTGTTGAGGAACTCCCATGGGTTTGGCCCCAGGTATAATCCCCCCTATAGGGCCCATGCTGAAGTGGGACACCTCCATGTCTTCCTCAGGGGTGAGTGGCATGTACTGGTGGAGCTGCTGCTGCTGCTGCTGCTGCTGTTGTTGTTGTTGTTGCTGCTGCTTTGCATTGTTCTCCCTTTCTCGCTCTCTTTCCCTCTCTCTTTCCTGTTTTCGCTGGAGGTCCCTCTCCCTCTCAAGGTCTTTGTCTATTTCCCACTCTCGGCCAGGAGCCATGCTGAGGACTGAGGTTGGGGTTACTAGAGAAGTGATGTTGTGGACTGAAGTGGAGGAAACGGGGACCATGCCTGGGTAGGGAATATCTCTCCCTGACACTGATCCCACAACAGGTGCCATCCCTCGGCTCAAACGACACACCTCCTGCTCCACGTCAATCTCCTCCCTGTCGTCCTGCTCTCTTTCCTTCTCTCTAACGCCCTCTTCCACCTCCCGTCCTCCTCCAGACGGCAGATCCAGGTCCCATGGCGGCACCAAGAGCCGAAGTGTTTGTCGGGACACCCAGACTGCCTGAGTAGCACCAGCCGTAGCCCTGCCATCCTCTTCTTCACCCACAGCGGGAAGTCTTTCCTCGGACAACAGGACGCGGTAACGATTGGCCACTGCTGGATGTGTATCCACCTGGGTCACCACGCCTTCTCGGTACCACTGCCACTGTCCCTCGCTGCCCTCCTCGTTGCCGTAAGGTACACAGACGCGGGTTCCTATTGGTATTGGGTGAACACCAGGTGGCGGAGCATCTAGGATGATGTCTACAACCCCTGAGGGGCTGTCATGTCTATACGGATAACGACACAGCGTCTTCTCCCCATTTAGTTGTACCTCCAGACTTCCGTATTCACCGCTGACCTTACGGACCACGCCAGCCCGGAACACCAAGTCCGAAATCCTCCCTTCATCAATCCTTTCTCCTCCCGCCTCCTCGTCACTTCTTCTCCTGAGCTGGCGGGCAAGGACACGCTGGTTCTTCATCCCTTTGGCCAGGGCGTCGGATAGTGCATCAGGGAGACTGGTGGGTGCGTGTGTAGACATCGGCGTGATTGTGTGCGCGTCGCTGACTACCTCCAGGTCAGCTGAGTGCTCGCTGGCGGTGTCTGTCGAAGAGCAGCGGGGTAAAGGGCTGGGTGATATCCGCTCCCCGTCTCTTACCCCTTCGACTCTTACCGGCCGTTCGCTCTCGCCTCCCCCCAGCGACAGGGTCGGGGGTCCCGGGGAGTTGTCCTGAGGTGCTTCCCTGCCAGTGTTCCTGCTGTGGAAATCGGCCATCAGGCTTCGACTTTGACCGTTGCCGTCAGGTTGTGAGATGCTAATGTCACTTCCTGAACCTGTGGACCCCTGATTGTGGCTACTCAGAAGTAGAGGAGGGGGCGTGCTGGATGCAGGGTGGCTATGGTTACCAGCAGTATTAGACAAGCAGTGTTCGGATGTGTACTTCTTCTTGGGAACGCGGGCTTTGAAGGTGGCTGTCTTGCGACTGGAGGCGGGGTTGGGGCTGTTGTTGGCGCTCGGTGTACTACTGTTACTGCAGCTGCTACCGCTACTATCACTGTGGCTGCCACCGCTCAACACCGACCTCCCTGACCTATCATCCGAAGATGTCAACAATTTCCCAGAATCCATCACAAGCGATACCGTCGTCTCTGACAGCCCTTCTCTGTGTAGTCCTTCCCCGTCTGAAGTGTCCCGCGCTCTGATTGAGTCCGCCTGGGAGTCTGAGTGTGAATTAGATGAAAAAGAGGAGGAGGCGGTCTGGTTTTGCGGCGATCTGCTTCTGTCTCTGTTCCCGTCTGAGTCTCTCTTCTCCCCTCCTTCAGGGGCATCCCCCACTCCACGACGCTTCCCCCCTTTGGCCCGCGTGGAGGGGGGAGAGCGTCGGCCCTGCTTTTTTATCGGCTTCATCTTTTCATCTAGCTTTCCTTTTGCTCCAAACAAGTCTTTTTATTTATTTATTCCCGAGATTCTCCTTGGCGTTCCTCTATTGCTCTGCCTCGTTTTTTTTTTGCTTTTCTTCTTTTCCCCCCCCTCCCGCCTCCTCCCTTCCCTTCTCTCTATTTTCCTCTTCTGCCAGGGCCTCTCTCTCTCATCCTGTCTTGTCTCTGTTGCGCGACTTCGGCACTTGCCCACCTTATTCCAGAGACTCTGAAAGAAAGGGAACCGGGAGTGTGAGTTACTCATGTGGCAAACACATTCAGACATGCACAAAGCCTATTCACGGCACAAGATAGCTACTAAACTGCATGGCTTTGAGAAGAAAAGTGACTGATTGAATCACAATCAAACATCTGTTAAAAAAAAGAAAAAGAAAAACACAAACAAGTGACACCAAAGTAATTCAAAAAATACAAGCATGGCAAAAGTGGGAACCTTGTGATTACGGCAGGCCTGGTGAAAAAATAAAGAGTACACATACATTTTTTAAGAAATGTATTCCCCGCTAAATGATGCACCGTTGTACTAGAGTAGTAATAAATGTGACTCATCTACAAATTCATTACACATTAATTCATTACATAACAGGTTCCACTCACGTTACACAAGGCCTGCATCCATACAAGGTACATACTGAAAACAGGAGGCCTTTATTGTAGGGTAAACACAATGTAGGCTTACAACGAGGTATGGAAATAGTGAAGAGCACTTTGCAATTTGCCCAGACAAGCCTTTCTGCATGTACACACACACACACACACACACACACACACACACACACACACACACACACACACACACACACACACACACACACACACACACACACACACACACACACACACACACACACACACACACACTACTTCTTGGCCAGGGCAGTAGAGGCGGGGGAATTCCTTCTTTGCTCGCATACTGAAACCCTCCCTTTCTCTCTCTCTCTCTCTCTCTCTCTCTCTCTCTCTCTTTCGGTGGCGACCTTTATCTATGTATTTCAAAGCAGAGTCAATCCGCCCCTACAAACTCCATTTCCTGTGGAAGACCATTACCTAACTTCCCGTTACTTTATTCCTCTCTCTCTCTCTCTCTCTCTCTCTCTCTCTTTCATTGCCACTATTACACATTCATTCTCACCCCCCCTCCTTCCTCCTTGCCTTGCCTGCATTTTCTCTTCTACTTCGCACTCTAATATCGATTCCTATACCTCTCATTCTCTCCTCGTCTTCCACTTAAGTCTACTACTCCCTCATTTGTGCTGCAGTGATCCAGAATGGCCGAGTTGTTTCCCCGAATAATTGTTATTCCACACCAGAGTCATTCAGTATCACACTTAAGCCACCGCCAGAGTCATTCAGAATATCTCCTTATACCACACCGGACTCATTCACAGTTCTGGCCCCCCTGTTTAAAAAAAAAAAAAAAAAAAAAGTGAAACAGATTGATTTTGCTGACTTGTTGAACGGAGGGCGGGTGGTGAGGGGTGGTGGTGGTGGTGGGTGGGAGGGGGGGGGAGTGTTGTCATTTAACTGGTTTGTTTGCTGTGTGGCTGATACACGCGGGACTTGCCTCAGGTCCTAGCTGCTGTGTACGCTGCCTCATTTCTTCCAATACAAGAGTCTCCACAGAGCTATGAGCGCCAGACAAATGTTAACAACAAGTGTATAAGAGGAAGACTGAAAACAACCATTATATTATAGTCTGTCTTTTTTTCTTCCTTTTTACATATATATATATTTCTCACTTTCTAACTCCAACTGTGATGTCTACTGTCAAAATGCTCTGGATGTATGTCAATCAAACCCCCACTGAGCATTTTTCTACTTGTCAGCGACTATTTAAATGTCTGTTAACTTGCACGTCTGCCTTGTCTGTCCGTGTTTTTCTACATCCATCCTCCCACCAGTCTCTTTCTCTGTCTGCCTGCCTGTGTGACCGTCCGTCTCTATTCCCCTTTGCTGCCTTCCTGTTTGTCTGTGTGAAGGCTCGCATTCATTCAGGTTCCTTTTCATATCTGCTACATCACACCGGCTGGAAAGAGAAATCCATTTTTCAGTAGACGAGTGCCTACTGTCTCAAGGCCACACACACAAACACACACACACACACACACACATTTACACACACACAGCAAACATGTAATGATAGTTGATGGTGCACACAGGGAATTAGAGAGCTCACAGCCATCGTCGTGCTCTATGTAAATCCCTATTTAGGACAGACAGCCGTAGAGCAGCCACCATAAAATAATTTGGCAGCCGGCCTTACTTGGTCACGATAGAGGTATGCTACGTGTGTTTACTCAGTAGTGCACTGTGTACAACAGCTGGTGTCAGAGTCATGGGCCTAATGATAACAGCTTAAAGACAAACTGACGCAACTCGCACTCCTCTCTGTGAAATATGGAGCAAAGAAACCATATGGGAGCTATAGTAGGCCTGGGTCTCCTATGGTAAACATTATAAAACATATTCTGCTCATGGGGTATACGTGTAGCGCAAAGGGGGGGGGGGGGGGGGTAACAAGTTCAAACGTATTTTATTTGGAGAACAGTGTTTACCTTCTTTAATAGGTGTACAAGAATACATAGTAAACATGACTGTAGGGCAAAACATCAAGCTGTTATAAGTCATGTGAGGTGAGAAAAACACGCACTGTCGCCTTTCTGGAAGCATAATTTAGTTTAGCTAACTGATTGTCCAGGTTTAGGTCATGGTTTATTCACTTTTTCAACCACAGCTGGGCTATTAAAGCAAACTGATGGCAGTTAAAGCAACAAGCGACTGACTATTAGGGTATATTATATAAGAAATGAGTAGGCTTGATTATGTTTATGGTATAATATATAGGTATAATGTATAAAAAAGTAAATATGTCCTCTCCAAAATTAGCCAAGCCTTCCATACATTCACTATAATAATCCCAAAGGACCTTGTAGTATGTAATGGTGTGTAGTAGTGAACTTTTAAAGACCTTTCAATGCATTATAGTATATTTTAACCACCTTAAATGATACACGTGAATCAAAATAGCATCAAAATGGCAATCACAAAAAAAAGTGATTACTACAGCTGCTTTACAGGACAGGCCGTATAAACACATTGACATAACAATAATCTAGAGTAGATAACAGCTGTTAACGTTATCTAAGTAAGGCAACACGAAACTAAAGTATGTTCATGATGCAAATGTGTAGGTCTAATGTATAAAAAACTAAATATGTCCTCCCCAGATATAGCCAACCGTGCCCATACATTCACTATAATAATCCCAAAGGGGCATGTAGTCAACTATGTGTGTAGTAGTGGACTTTAACAGACCATTTAATGCCTTATAGTATAATTTAACCAACTGTGGTTTTGTGTAAATGAAAATTCAAAATGATATAAACACACTAAACTAAATGACATCCATAAGTTGTATTAGTAAAGTGATTACTACAGCTGCTTTACAGGACAGGGGCGTTTTTAAAATACATTGACATCATAATAAATAATCTAGAGAGGAGATAACAGCTGTTAACTTTATCTAAGTAAGGCCACATGAAACTAAGTATTATATCAAATATAGAGCGAGCTAGACTACGTTCATGCTGCGAATATATAGATATAATGCATAAAAAACTAAATATGTCCTCCCCATATATACCCAACCGTGCCCATACATTCACTATAATAATCCCAAAGGGGCATGTATGTATGTAGTAGTGAACTTTAACCAGCCTTTCAATGCATTATATTATATTTTAACCACCTCAAATGATACACACGAATCAAACTAGCATCAAAATCACATTCATACGTTTTATAAGTAAAGGATCTTTTTTTATATATATATTTAAAAAAGTGATTACTACAGCTGCTTTACAGGACAGGCCGTATAAACACACTGACATAACAATAATCTAGAGTAGATAACAGCTGTTAACTTTATCTAAGTAAGGCCATATGAAACTAAGTATTATATCAAATATAGAGCTAGCTAGACTACGTTCATGCTGCGAATGTGTAGGTATAATGTATAAAAAACTAAATATGTCCAACCGTGCCCATACACTCACTATAATAATCCCAAAGGGGCATGTAGTAAACTATGTGTGTAGTAGTGAGCTTTAACAGGCCTTTCAATGCATTACATTATATTTTAACCACCTTAAATGATACACACGAATCAAACTAGCATCAAAATCACATTCATAAGTTTTATAAGCAAAGGACTTATTTTTATTTTCTTTAAAACGTGATTACTACTTTATCTAAATAAGGCCACACGGACCTATATCAAATATAAATAGAGCTGGCTTGATTATGTAATATTAGCCCTATACATTCATAGCTCATACATTCACTATAACAATCCTAAAGGGGCATGTAGTAAACTATATGTGTAGTAGTGAACTTTAACAGACCATTTAATGCCTAATAGTATAATTTAACCAACTGTGGTTATATGTAAATGAAAATTCAAATGATATAAACACACTAAACTAAATGACATCCATAAGTTTTAATAGAAAAACACTCCATCTTTTAAAAAGTGATTATCTTATCTAAATAAGGCCACATGAAACTAAGTATTATATCAAAATATAAATACAGCTGGCTAGACTATATTCAAGTTGTGAATATATAGATCTAATGTATAAAAAACTAAATATGTCCTCCCCATATATAGCCAACCGTGCCCATACATCCACTATAATAATCCTAAAGGAGCCTGTAGTAAACTATGTGTGTAGTAGTGAACTTTAACACACCATTTAATGCCTTATAGTATATTTTAACCAACTGTGGTTTTGTGTAAATGAAAATTCAAATGATATAAACACACTAAACTAAATGACATCCATAAGTTTGAATAGAAAAGCACTCATTCTTTTAAAAAATAAGGCCACACGAAACTAAATATTATATCAAAATATAAATATCTAATGTAAGATTAGATATCTAATAAGATCTAATGTATAAAAAACTAAATATGTCCTCCCCAAATATAGCCAACCGTGTCCATACATTCACTATAACAATCCCAAAGGGGCATGTATGTGTGTAGTAGTGCACTTTAACAGACCATTTAATGCCTTATAGTATATTTTAACCAACTGTGGTTTTGTGTAAATGAAAATTCAAAATGACATAAACACACTAAACTAAATGACATCCATAAGTTGTATTAGTAAAGTGATTACTACAGCTGCTTTACAGGACAGGGGCGTTTTTTTAAAAATACATTGACATCATAATAAATAATCTAGAGAGTAGATAACAGCTGTTAACTTTACCTAAATGAGGCCCCCAAAGCCCCAAAATACAAAAACTACAAGAGGTGATGTCGTCACCTCTGGTTTAGCTGGATAGTACCGTGTATGTGTCAAGCCCTCGTAGTACCGCGATTACTACCAGTTTTACTCCACAACACAGCAGGCCGAGGCGTGCAGCGACCAGGCCTCAACTTACACACAAGGCCGCTTGGAAATCCTCCACTCACACTGTCACCGGGAAATAACCCTTAATACCACGTAATACTGCACCTATGACACTGTTAAATGCCCCAAACTGATGATTAACTTTATCAAATCTAGTCCAGACACTCATACAGACACACACACATACACACACATAGGCTACATACACACACAGAATAAAAAAAAGTCGCTTGCTTTACTTGCTTGTTTGGCCGATATGAAAGTGACATTTGTCAGCAAAGATAGGTTAAAGCTTGTCCGGATAAACTTTAGTATTGAGACGTGCTATTACACTCGCATGACACAAGAGAGAAAGAGAGAGAAAGAAAGAAAGAAAGAGAGAGAGAAAGAAAGTAGTCAATATGTTGGCCACAAAACTAGTCCAAGGAGAAGAAGAAGAAGAAGAAGAAGAAGGCCTTTTGGAAAAGCTCCCCCCTTCTTTCCTTTCTTTCTTTTTTTTATTTTATATAACACGTCTAAAAAATAAAACAGCCACGTTGATTCATGAAAAGAGGAAGAAAATTGATCAATGCAAAAAAAAAAAAAAAAAAAAAAAAGGAGAGAGGAGAGGAGGTTGAAAGAGAGAAAAGCGAGTAGTTTAGAGTTTTTTTATTATTATATATCTATATGTATGTATAGTGACAACGCAGGGAGAGAATAAAACAGTGGTTGTAGGAAGTCCAGCGGGTAGTTATGGCGTTGAATTTATTTCTAGTGGAAAAGTTTCAAGCTCACTAGACTTAGCCGCACCGCTCCCTATTTTTTTTTTCTCTCTCTCTCTCTCTCTCTATCGTAGAAGACATCCAATCCGCCCTCTATATACTCCTTTCCCCCCCACCTTTCCTCGTAAAGCCACCTACATAGAGGTGGTGAAAATATGCTGATCAGCTCAATCTTGCTTATACATTGTAGCCACAGTAAACATAAAACAACGTTTGCAAGCTCGGCACACACACACACATACACACACATACACACACACACACACACATAGATACAGGGGGAAAAGCACAACAAGCTCTCTCCCCTACTGCAGTGCTGCAGGAGGAGAAAGATTTGTGGGCAGCTTATACTCACCAGAGATAATATAGTACCCCAGTGTGATTCTCTGATGAGTCCGCTGGTTAAAATAGGGCAGGGTGGCCGGTAGTCCGCAGCTGCCAATTATCGGCTGTTCATGTTTCTCCGGCAGAGCAACTTAAAAGGAGGAAAAACTACTGCCCTGTACATTCTACGCTACAGTCGCAAAATGGTGAATGAAGCCCCGAAGCCTCGACAACCAGCCGGCGCAACCAATCATGGCGCGCCGAAGCTGTACAGTAGCCAATGGAATGCCGAGGAGAGAGTTCGGGGGCGGGGCCTCACGTCAAAGTGCGTTTGACAGACGGCGCGCCTCGGCCAATGACAGTGTGGGAAAACAGTGAACAGCTGTTGGGAGAGCGAGGCTGAGGCTGGCCAATGGGGCGCCGCTTTGTGGGCATGTCTGTGACTTCTACAGGCACGCAGGACAGGAATTAGATCTTTTTTTCCCTTCTTCTTCTTCTTCTCTTTAGTTTGTCTTTTTTCTTCTTCTTTTTTTTTTGTTTTTAAAGGTATGAACGTGCAAGTTTAAAAAAAAAGTGCAGGATTTCCCATTTAGTGAGTCAAGCAATGCTGACATGAGTATCAAATCTGTTAGAGAACAAGATGTAATGTCCCAATAGTGATAGATTATCATAACATCAGCTCATATATTATTTAAAAAAAACAACAACAACAGCTTAATCAAGGCTCTGCGTGTGCTATCTCTGTCTCTGCATGCACTACTGTCTGCAATGTAATCCGTGTAAGCCACAGGTTGAGTGTAGTTTCAACAGGGAACCACATACAAGAGAACACCAACTCCCAAATATTCGCATGCTGCCTTCTCTCACAAACTCACTCTCTATCTCTATCTCTAATGCCCTCCCCTCGCAGCTAATCAGAAGTGCCTCTAAAACAGCAGAGCATGCTTTAGTCCCGCCTCCCCGGCCAATCAGGAAGCGCGCTCGGAGGCATACGTCACCGGAGCCGAGTGCGATTGGCGGAGATGCCCGAGGTCTGCAGGCCAATGACCGAGTACTGTGGTGAGGTCATTATGCTTGTTGCCATCAGCTTGGCCAAACAGGAAGAGTGAAACCCCAGTGAGTAAATTGGTCCAAACGTGGGATTATGGTTCCTAAGAGAGTGACCCATATACACTGTGGGCGTCCCTGTACACACACACACACACACACACACACCTACACAGAAACACACACACACACACACACACAAAGAGGCATGCGTGTGTGCAAGCAAGTACAGGCTGTAACACACTCATGAATAACAAGGGAACATGCAAACAGGCACACGCACACAAAGATTATGTAGTTAAGCACGCATGAGTGCACACACTCAAACACACGCACAGTGACACGCAGGTACGTGCATGCCCAGCAGCAGCAGCATGCGCACAAGCAACACACTGGCACCCTGCTGTGAGTTTTTTCATGAAACACTAATGGTATGTGTAGCAGCGCAACACCATGTTTCTATAGCTTACAGGCACAGATGGCGGGTTTGGTCAATGATGATACAGAGCTGGCTGGTTGCAGCATTGCAGTCTGTCTGACACGCACGCACACACACACAGACACACACAAGCGGGTATACTTACCACAGCTACACACACACACACACACACACACTGGTTGCACGCATACAAGCAAGCACCTACACACATACAAGGGCGCAGTGGAGTTATAACATGCCTGGGTGTTACATAAGCTGTATGTGTACTGGAGCATACACACACACACACACACACACACACATACTCACACAGATTGCGCCCAGCCCAATGCAAGCACGAACACACACACAAACATACACACTTCTTTTGTGTCAATTGTGCAGACAATATTGCCTGTCTGAGCATGCAAACACACAGCAGCAGGCATGCACTGTTGCACATACAACAAAGTACAGTTCAGGTTTATTATTAGCATTGAACTTGCACATTCATGCACAGGTAAATCCCCCTCAGCACACACAGACACACACACAGACACACACACACACACACACACACACACACACACACACACACACATAAAAAAACTCAAATTATTGTATTTACTGTTCACATTCATGGCTTTAATATGCACAACTGTGTGACTAATAAATCTGTGAAAACGCACTCGCAGCCATACAACACATGTAAGCGCGGAGTGAGTGGGATCTCCAGACATCTTCCACACCCCTGATAGTGAAGCACTGCAGTCTCTGTCTCTCTGTCTCTCTGTCTCTCTCTCTCTCTCTCTCTCTCTCTCTTTCTCTCACTGACTGCTCATTCACCGTACATGAGTGTGTGTATTCAGAAAATGTAGGGCGACTAACAGCTAGCGTGCAACTTTGAGGGGCGGCTGGTTTCGTAGGCGTCACCCAGAGACACTCGAGTGAGGAAGAGGAAGGCAGAGGCCTGAGATTTAAGTCTCGACGAAAGCTTAGAAAAGGAGGCGGAGGCTGGAAATGAGAGTGTGAAAGAAACCTGAGTGGTAAAAAGGTAGAGGTGAGACAGATGGTGAAGAGAATTATGAGTGACAGGTTGTTGCACCAAGAGACAGATGTGAATCATGCAAGCCGCTGAAAATAGCGAGGAAGAGGGGAGGAGACGAAGGGCTTTGGGAGGCAGATAGAAACAAGGGAGAAATGACCAGAGAGCTAGACTCAGAGACTCAGACACTGACTCTTTGTTGCAGAAGTCGAGCTGTTTGTGAATGAGAACCATAAATCCGGCTGGTATTAGCACCTCTGAGCACTTTCTAAGAATGAGGCGGAGAGCTACAGCTAAGCCCCCCAATCCCAGTCACTTTACACTAAATGCATTACCACCACTTAACTGCTAAACAGCTCCGGGGACCCTGCACTGTGCCTGACCCAACACTCTAACACTCTCCAATTCAAGTGTGTGGTGTGGTGTGGTGTGGTGTGTGTGTTTTTAAAAAAAGAACGATTCGAGAGTGAGTAGTGAGAGATGTGGACCAGTCCAACTCTCCTCTTCTCTACTCTACTCTACTCTGGCCGATACTCTGAGGTTGAGTACATGTACAGTAGATTTAACAGCCCTGCACCAGCTGTGAACTGTGAAATCTGAGATGAGTGTTAGTCATCCACCCGCCAATATATTTGTCTCTTACTTGTCTGCAACCTTAAATATCCTTAAACTTGATCTTATCCAGGGTTATAAAGTTAAACAAGCTATGATGTCCATGATATCCATTTTCATACAGAAGGCGTATAAATGTTTAGTCATCGCTACTGGAAACAGAAAGTGATGAAAGGCCTGCAAAAATTGAAATGTGAATGCATGTAAATGTTGGATTAGTGATGGATTAGTTTGTCTTTGGTTTTGAGTTACCCTTTTTTTAATTATGATTTCATTTTTCAACCCTCCTGTTGTCCTCAGGTCAAGGAAGGACAGGAGGAAGGGAGGAATGAGTAAGGAAGGAAAGGAAAGGAATAAGGAAGGAAGGAAGGAAGGAAGGAAGGAAGGAGGGAGGAAAAGATGAAGGAAGGAAGGAGAGAAGGAAGGGTGGAAGGAAATGAGGAAGGAAGGAGGAAGGAAGGAAGGAAGGAAGGAGGGAGGAAAAGAGGTAGGAAGGAAGGAGAGAAGGAAGGGTGGAAGGAAATGAGGAAGGAAGGAAGGAATGAAGGAAGGAAGAAGGAGGGAGCAAAGAAAGAGGAAATGAGGGGAAGAACGAAGGAAAAATCAAAGAAAGAGGAAGGAAGGAAGGAACAGTCAAAAAAGATGGGGTCAATTTGATCCGGGAGGACGACACAAGGGTTAAACTTGATCTTATCCAGGGACTGTTCCTTCTTTCCTTCCTTCTTCCCTCTTTCTTTAATTTTCCTTCCTTCTTCTCCTCCTCCCCTCTTTCTTTGCTCCTTCCTCCTTCCATCCTTCCTTCCTTCCTCCTTTCCTTCCTCCCTCCCTCCTTACTCCTTTCCTTCCTTCCTTCCTCCTTTCCTCCCTCCCTCCTTCCTCACTCCTTTCTTTCCTTCCTTCCTTCCTTCCTTCTCTCCTAAATTCCTTCCTCTTTTTGTCCTTACTCCTTTCCTTCATTCGTTCCTTCCTTCGTTCCTTCCTTCCTGCCTTCCTTCCTTCCTTCCTTCCTTCCTTCCTTCCTTCCTCTTTTCCTCCTTACTACTTTTCTTCCTTCCTCCTGTCCTTCCTTGACCTGAGGACAACAGGAGGGATAAACCCCTAATTCTTGCTTTGTGGGTCAACATGGGTCCAACCATCAAGCTCGAAAAGCAAAACTTTTAGTGTGAAATTGGGGGAAAAAAAAAATAATAATAATAATTTGAAATAAAGGCCTTACATGCAGTAGTGGTTTACTTGGCTCTCCTCCAAACATGCAACATTAATCAATTATAATCACTGTCAAAAGAAAAAATGCCTGACTTTCTGTGCAGAAGTTAAGGAGTTGAAACATTTAAGAGCAGCCTTGCATTATTTTTTCCCCCACTTCTACTGTGACTCTTCTTACAAATCAAATAATAGCCTCCGACACCAATTTCTTCACTTCAGTTTGCATATTTGTGATGTACGATCACACATTAACTGCTGCCCTCCTCCACCAAGATGGAAGAAACAGCTTTGAAAAAAAACACAATCCAACAGGTTTATACATGGAGAACAACGTCCTGCTTGTTGTTTGTGTGAGTGTTGAACTCGCTCCGCTTGCTGCACTTCATCAAACGCTTTGTGGCGAGAGAGAGCACCGACTGACATTATAATAATAAACCTTTATATCCCGTGACATCAGCATTGTTCCCACTTGTCAATGTTGCTTATTAGAAGTGAGCCAAATGACTCCCTAAAAAGGAGGTGACTCAGCAAACCCCCCCCCCCCCCCCCCCCCCCCCAATGCACGACCAAGCAGAGAGACTAATTAGACGAGGTTGGAGGACAGTGCCACCGTGTCAGTGTTTGACTCCTCTCCATTTAGTCTTGATGCTGGTTCAGTTTTATTTACTTCTCCAGATTCTGTATCAGGTGCTTCTATCGCTCAGTAGATGGCGCCATCGACATGCATGCACTGCCCTGAAAGCAAGTGGAGCTGCTGGACATTTGTGAGATGTTGCTGAAATCTACTGTGATATTTGAGATACTTCATATTGAATGCTGTCACATACAAATATGCAACTAGAATTATGCTCATATTCACTTAACATGTACTACTCTAAACTATAGCTGATAGTTGAGATACTTAATATTGGTCACTGTTATGACAAATAAAAATCTGATAATTTGCTTCAGTTTACTCTAAAAGTACAGATATTTGAGATGTTTCATATTGGATGCTGTCAAATACAAATATGCAATGCACTTGAAACTAGAATTATGTTCATTTTCACTTAACATTTTACATCATTAGTAAAAAGTGAAGGAACAGGGGTTATAAAAAATAAGTGACTCTCAGAGGAAGGAAGGAAGGAGAGAAGGAAGGAAGGAAGGAAGGAAAGGAGTAAGGACAAAAAGAGGAAGGAATTTAGGAGAGAAGGAAGGAAGGAAGGAAAGAAAGAAAGGAAGGAAAGAAAGGAGTAAGGAGGGAGGGAGGAAAGGAAGGAAGGAAAGGAAGGAAGGAAGGAAAGAAAGGAGGAAGGAGGAAGGAAAGGAAGGACGACAGGAGGGTTAATCACATAATTAGGAAGACAAAACAAGTAAAGAAGAAGTTTAATTTCAAACATAAACCTCAGTATACCTTCCTGAGGTCCAGTTTCCTGGAGGAAGGAAGGAAGGAAGGAAGCAAGGAAGGAAGGAAAGGAAGGAAGGAAGGAAAGGATTAAGGAGGGAGGGAGGAAAGGAGGAAGGAAGGAAGGAATGAGTGTCCTGTTGCCTGGGCCGGTCTGTGAGTGTGTGAGCAGGATTAGGTGCAGGCAGTTGAGCACCTGTGCAGCAGCGGCAGCAGCAGCAGGCTTGTGAGGGTATTTCTGGAGGCAGATTGTCCTCGTGGCTCAGTGAGCCGGCCGAGCAGCGACTTCAGTAATAAGGATTCATTATCTACCAGAGTCATGAGAGGAAGAGAGTCTCCTCTACTCGCTGCTGCTGCTGCTGCTCAGATCTGCTGTCTCATCATGCATCAGTTTCTAACCCCGAGGCTCCGGACCCTCGATGCTGCTCACCTGATCCTCAAATGACAGACTCTCAAATAATAATAAAAGGCCAGCTCGGAGGTTTCAACTCCTTTACTTTGAATTGTTCTTATGTGTCAAATTGACCACCGTCTCTCTTTTGACTGTTCCTTCTTTCCTTCCTTCTTCCGCTCCTCCCCTTTTTCTTTGCTCCCTCCTCCTTTCATCCTTTCCTTCCTTCCTTCCTTCCTTCCTCATTTCCTTCCTTCCTCCCTCCTTAATCCTTTCCATCCTCCCTTCCTTCCTCCCTCCCTCCCTCCTTACTCCTGTCCTTCCTTCCTTCCTTCCTTCCTTCCTTCCTCCTTTCCTTCCTTCCTCCCCCCTTAATCCTTTCCTTCCTTCCTTCCTTCCTTCCTCCTTTCCTCCCTCCCTCCCTCCTTACTCCCTTCTTTCCTTCCTTCTCTCCTAAATTCCTTCCTCTTTTTGTCCTTACTGCTTTCCTTCCTTCTTTCCTTCCTTCCTTCCTCCTTTCCTCCCTCCCTCCCTCCTTACTCCCTCCTTTCCTTCCTCCCTCTCTCCTTAATCCTTTCCTTCCTTCCTTCCTTCCTTCCTTCCTTCCTTCCTTCCTCCTTTCCTCTTTTAAGTAGATTAAGTTAAAGTATGCCGCTCATATTGATCTACACACAAACATTTAAAATCAGCTTATCGCTCATAACTCATTTTTTGTCCTAAATATAATTTTTCTCACCGTGAAGATATTAAATGTTGTATGTCCCAAGGTTTTCGGTGTGACTCGGTGGTGAAAGTGAAGGCGGAGTCCCAGCAGGAGCTCAGCAACAATGCATGATAATTAGCTCTCTGTTGTGATCTGCTTTCTGTCCCGGGCTCTCTGGACCGTGACCTTTGACCTCGTCCCACAAGACAGACAATCAATCTCCGCTGGAGGCCAAACAGCCCGTCAGTCAGTCGGCCCTCCTTTTAAACACGACCCGTCCCCTGTTGAGATCAGCAGCCGATGAATGCTTCAAAGAGAGATTGGAGGGGAGAGACGGAGAGATTGGAGGGGAGGATGAGAGCTGCTGGTCGGAGAGACTGAAACAAATGATAAAAATGATTAACAGGATACTTAAACTGAGAGGAGGGAGAGAGTAAAAGTTGGCTTTGTGGGGTGAAGTCTGTAAGATTAGATGCGTATGTGAAGAGAGAGGTTGTAGTTGCAGTCAGTTATTGGTAAAATACATCATTTAACCCAAAATTTAACCACAGAAAAGTAACTAAAAGTCAGATAGTCAACATTTTAGCTGCAGAAAGTCAGACTTAGCTGTGTTTGATGCAGGATTTTTAAAAAAACAAGTAAAATAAACACTTTAGGCCCTTTGAAATGGAGTTTTGGGAAATATACATAGGTGTTATCTGCTTCCTGGTGGAGTAACAGTTGCCTAGCAACAAGTAGAACCTCCAGGAAGTTACAGCTCCTAGCTATGAAATAGTTAAAAATATAACCTATAAACTCCTTTATTGTTTTTGTGCACTAAAATAGAGACATAACATATTTAGTGAGCTCTACAGGTGCTGCTAGGTGTATTTTGTGACCTTTGGACAGAGCCAGGCTAGTTGTTTCCCTCTGTTTCCTGTCTTTATGCTAAGCTAAGCTAAGCTAAACGAAGCTAAGAGGCAACTACCTGTGTCTCCATGCTGCACAAACACAACACAGGGGATTAAAAATAGAATAAATAGATGAAATAATACTAATAATAATGAAGAAATAAACTAATTAGGACTAAAATAAAACATTTTAAATTTAAAAGTCAGTTTAAGAGTAATCATGTTTTTTAAATGGGATGTCAAACTTGAAATGAAATACTGACAGTGTTGCAGACAAAGATGTGAAATGTATGAAATCTATGAAGGTGACAAGTGAGAAAAATGTATAATTATGTGCAATAAATTAAATATAATGATAAAATTATGTGGAATAAGTAATACAATGATGTAACAGTGGAGGTTAAATTAAATTTACAATGTAATAACCATAAAATAATAACCATAAACATGTGAGAGTGACATATAACTTAACTTTGTACTTCAATAATTTTTTAAAAATGTTTCTTTTCAGCAGATTAAACCCATGTAAGCAAATCTATTTGGACATAAATCAATGTTGGGGAGAAAATAAAGCCTAATTGTCTCTATAACTGTGAGAATATATCACATTATCTAAGATTTACCTCACTTAGAAATCAGTTTCATCCTGCAGATGTTTAAACAAACATTTAAGTATACAGTTTAATGTTTTAACCCTTTACATACTGTTCATATTCTGACTTATAATTAGTCTTTACACTATTTCACATTAATAAATCCCACATCGGTCATTAATATATGTTTGATTAATCCTTAATGAAGCTGTCAG
Organism: Scomber japonicus; assembly: GCF_027409825.1. NCBI lineage: Eukaryota > Metazoa > Chordata > Actinopteri > Scombriformes > Scombridae > Scomber > Scomber japonicus. The sequence continues at coordinate 7,663,852 of NC_070592.1, read as the reverse complement.
AGAGTTAACTGAGTTCATTCTATTTATTCATTACTATTTTATGGTTCAGGAGAATATTTTATAGACTATAAAGAATAAAATATGTTTGAAATGTGTTGTTTTTAAAGATTTTGAACATTTGCATATATAAAAATGTGTATCAGCTGCACAAAATGTTTTTAAAAACATGCATTTTATTTCCATTTTTGTATATTTGGGGTCATATTAGGAAAAGTACAGCTTAAAGAAATGTTAATGGGTGTTTTTACAACTGTCAAATGTATAAAATGAGTCAAATTCAGTTAAAAGAAACATTCACCTTCCACTTTTTCCAACATTACAACCCTCCAGACGGACGACTCGATCAGTCTAGACAGAAATGTGTGTTTACATTTTTTTTCTGTAAACAATCCTCAGGGAAACACTCAATTATAAAACCATTACGGTCTCACACGCCAACCCCCCCTCCAACCAAACCCTGATGAGTCTCGCGAGAGTTTGCAGAGTCGGATCCTGAGCTGGTTTGTGTGGTGCCTCTTTACGCCAGCAGAGGGCGCCACAGTCTTAATGTAAAATAAGGTAGAAGTGAGTTGAAGGTTTTGACTCCAGCAGATTTTACTGGTTGTAAAGTGATGATTATATAGAAACAGGGTGGAGGAAAAGCAGCTCCTCAGGCTGTATGTTTGTTTTAATGAGCTTCAGTCTCTTTGTGGGCCTCAGACTGAAACATTAAAGCTAGTTTGGTCACATTTATGAGTTTGGACCATGTTGTAAATCTGTCCATTAATGACTGCAGAAGTATGGAGGCAGACTTGGGTTAAAAAATACCAACAAAAAAAAGGCTCGAAAAATGGGAAACAGTTTACATAAAAGATTTAATCTGTAAAAAAGCTGTGAGAAGTTATTAGTTTTAGAGCTTCAGTGGCGGAAGGAAGAAGGAAGGAAAGCAAGGAGGGAGGGAGGGAGGGAGGGAAGAAGATGGAAGGAAAGGAGGGAGGGAGGAAGGAAGATGGAAGGAAAGGAGGGAGGGAGGGAGGAAGGAAGAAGGAAGGAAGGGAGGGAGGGAGGAAGAGAGGAAGGAAGGAGGGAAGGACGGAGGAAAGAAGGAGTGGGAGGAAGGAAAGGAAGGAAGGAAACAAGGAAGGAAAGAAGGACAGAGGAAAGAAGGAAGGAGGGAAGGACGGAGGAAAGAAGGAGTGGGAGGAAGGAAAGGAAGGAAGGAAACAAGGAAGGAAAGAAGGACAGAGGAAAGAAGGAAGGACAGATGGAAGGAAAGGAGGGAGGAAGAAGGAAGGAAAGGAGCGAGGAAGAGAGGAAGGAAGAAGGAAGGAAATGAGGGAGGAAGGAAGGAAGAAGGAAGGGAGGGAGGAAGGAAGAAGGGAGGGAGGAAGAAGGAAGGGAGGGAGAAAGGAAGAAAGGAGGGAGGGAGAAAGGAAGAAAGAAGGAAGGAAAGAAGGGAGGAAGGAAGAAGGGAGGGAGGGAGAAAGGAAGAACGAAGGAAGGATGGAGGAAAGAGGGAGTGTGAGGAAGGAAAGGAAGGAAGGAAAGGAGGACAGAGGAAAGAAGGAAGAAGGAAGGAAAGGAGGGAGGGAGGGAGGGAGGGAGGAAGGAAGGAGGGAAGAACAGAGGAAAGAAGGAGTGGGAGGAAGGAAATGAAGGAAATTAGGGAGGGAGGGAGGGAGGAAGGAGAGGAAGGAAGGAAACAAGGAAGGAAAGAAGGACAGAGGAAAGAAGGAACAGTCAAAACAGACGGGGTCAATTTGACCCGGGAGGACGAAACAGGTTCATTCTGCTGGGAAACAGTTCACACAAAAGATTTAGTCTGTGAGAAGTGATTAGTTTCAGAGCTTCAGTGGCGGTTTCAAAAGATTTAAACTTGGAACTCGTCAGGTTTGGCATTATTTTAATCATCAATGAATCATTTCAGCCATTTTTTAAAAAGCAAAAATAGTCCAAACTTCTCTGGTTCCAGCCTCTCATATCGTCTCTCTGGCTGGTTTTTCTTAGTTTTCTGTGATCGTAGCTGAATCTCTTTGGAGTTTTGAGACTGTTGGCTTTAAAGCTGCAATAATAATTAAATGAATAACAGATAAATTGATTGACAGGAAATGAACTGGCAACTATTTTCATCATTGAATAATCGTTACAGTCTCTTTTCTATTTAAAGAAGAATGCCAAATACTTGCTGGATGTAGAGGATCAAACTTAAACATGATAATAAACTGAATATAGTTGGATGTTGGATTGTTGATCAGACAAAAAAAGGCATCTAAAGACATTAAAAGAGGAATTTTCTTCACATTTTACAGACAAAATGAATAACTGAGAAAGTAATTGGCAGAATAATCAATAACGGAAAATAATGGTTAGCTGCAGTTTTTGTTGGATGGACAAAAGAAATCAATTTGAAGATGTCACGAAGAGCTTTCAGAAGCCATGATTCATATTTCTCCCTTTATTTTCTGACATTTAAGAGACCAAATGATGAGTTAATGAATGGAGGAAATATCTCAAAGATGTTGAAAACCTGTTTTTTTTTTTTTTTTTGGTATGTGAAGAAAAAGAAAAAACCTTTTAAAAATGAGCCTTTATATAATAATAATAATAATAAAAAATGAAGGCTGGAGTCTCAGTGTCAAACACAAGGTCTGAATTTCTAGACAAACTCGAGCCGTAAAGAACAACAAGCAAAAAAAATGTAGTGTGGGGGCTCAAAAACACGCCTGTGATTCAAAGTCATGACGCAAAGCTAGAAGATAAACCCACATCACGAATGAAATGAGATTTGCCAGTCTGGTGAGTAATTCAAACTTCCATGTCGGCAGAAGTTACACACACACACACACAAAAAAAAAAAAAAACAGAAGAAGAAGAAGAAGAAAAAACTGGAGGTGGGTGGATCACGGAGGTGTCATCCCGGACGCAATTATCATAATTATTGAAAAGGTCTCAGGGATTTTGTCGGGGCACTCATGATGACTAATGCAGCAATCTAAGAAGGGAAGTATATTTACTCTGCTGCTGCTGCTGTAATCACACACAACAACCGAGCCCTTAAAACGGAGTAAAATGTGAATATTAAGAGCCACATTAACAAATTGGGAACCCTAAAGCTGAGTGATGTTTAAATTTATTAGGTTTTTATAAGTGTATGCACGAGAGAAGACAAAAAAGACTCCTGTAAGGCCTTTTTGTCACAACTGTCTCCAATCATGGGTAGTAAAATACAGATTTAACCCTCCTGTTGTCCTCGAGTCAAGGAAGGAAGGGAGGAAGGAGGGAGGAAAGGTGGGAGGAAGGGAGGAAGGAAGGAAGGAAGGAAGGAAGGAGGGAGGAAGGAAGGAAGAAGGAAGGGAGGGAGGGAGGAGGGAAGGATGGAGGAAAGAAGAAGTGGGAGGAAGGAAAAGAAGGAAGGAAAGGAGGGAGGGAGGAGGGAAGGAAGGGAGGAAGGAAGAAGGGAGGGAGGGAGGAAGGAAGGAAGGCAGGGAGGGAGGGAGGAGGGAAGGACGGAAGAAGAAGTGGGAGGAAGGAAAGGAAGGAAGAAGGGAAGGAGGGAGGAAGGAAGGAAGGAAGGAAGGGAGGGAAGGACAGAGAAAAGAAGGAGTGGGAGGAAGAAAAGGAAGGAAGGAAACAAGGAAGGAAAGAAGGACAGAGGAAAGAAGGAAGGACAGACGGAAGGAAGGAAGGAAGGAAGGAAGGAAGGAAGGAAGGAAGGAAGGAAGGAAGGAAGGAAGGAAGGAAGGAAGGGAGGAAAGAAGGAACAGTCAAAACAGACAGGGTCAATTTGACCCAGGAGGACGACGTCCATGAGAAAAGACAGAAAAGACTCCTGTAAGGCCTTTTTATCACAACTGTCTCCAATCATGGGTAGTAAAATACAAATTTAAAAAAGAGGAATACAATAAAACCTAAAACCCCTCCATGTGCCTGTTACGTGCAGAAGTGAGGATGTTTATCTCTGAGTGGCTTTTCTTTCATAAAATGTGCTTATGTGGACTTTGACAAGTGCAAAGTACTTGACATGCTGTTGAAGCGTTGATAAAGAGGCAGGACGAGGCTGCAGGCTGTCAGATACTAAAAACCTGCAGCATGAAAACAGATTTAACTTCAGCCGACATCTGTGTGTAGAAATGTCCTAACCAGTGGCGTGCACAGACTTCTTGAAGGGCTGGGGCGAGAAGAAAAAAAAGGGCCCATACAGCACGTTCTCGCCACTGAAGAGGGCACTTTAGTGTGTTTTGGCTCCCAAGAGGGCACCTTAGCACTCGTTTTGGCTCCCAAGAGGACACCTTAGCACTCGTTTGGGCTCTCAAGAGGGCACCTTAGCACTCGTTTTGGCTCTCGAGAGGGCACCTTAGCACCCGTTTTGGCTCCCAAGAGGGCACCTTAGCACTCGTTTTGGCTCCCAAGAGGGCACCTTAGCACCCGTTTTGGCTCCCAAGAGGGCACCTTAGCACTCGTTTTGGCTCCCAAGAGGGCACCTTAGCACGTTTTGGCTCCCACCTTAGCACTCGTTTTGGCTCCCAAGAGGGCACCTTAGTGTGTTTTGCCAACCAGGAGGGCACCTTAGCACTCGTTTTGGCTCCCAAGAGGGCACCTTAGCACTCGTTTTGGCTCCCAAGAGGGCACCTTAGCACTCGTTTCGGCTCCCAAGAGGGCACCTTAGCACTTGTTTTGGCTCCCAAGAGGGCACCTTAGCACTCGTTTTGGCTCCCAAGAGGGCACCTTAGCACTCGTTTTGGCTCCCAAGAGGGCACCTTAGCACGCATTTTGGCTCCCAAGAGGGCACCTTAGCACACGTTTTGGCTCCCAAGAGGGCACCTTAGCACTGGTTTTGGCTCCCAAGAGGGCACTTTAGCACTCGTTTTGGCTCCCAAGAGGGCAGTTTAGTACGCATTTTAGCTCCCAAGAGGGCACCTTAGCACACATTTTGGCTCCCAAGAGGGCACTTTAGCACTCGTTTTGGCTCCCAAGAGGGCAGTTTAGCACTCGTTTTGGCTCTCGAGAGGGCACCTTAGCACGCGTTTTGGCTCCCAAGAGGGCACCTTAGCACTCGTTTTGGCTCCCAAGAGGGCACCTTAGCACGTTTTGGCTCCCACCTTAGCACTCGTTTTGGCTCCCAAGAGGGCACCTTAGTGTGTTTTGCCAACCAGGAGGGCACCTTAGCACTCGTTTTGGCTCCCAAGAGGGCACCTTAGCACTCGTTTTGGCTCCCAAGAGGGCACCTTAGCACTCGTTTTGGCTCCCAAGAGGGCACCTTAGCACTCGTTTCGGCTCCCAAGAGGGCACCTTAGCACTTGTTTTGGCTCCCAAGAGGGCACCTTAGCACTCGTTTTGGCTCCCAAGAGGGCACCTTAGCACTTGTTTGGGCTCCCAAGAGGGCACCTTAGCACTTGTTTTGGCTCCCAAGAGGGCACCTTAGCACTCGTTTTGGCTCCCAAGAGGGCACCTTAGCACTTGTTTGGGCTCCCAAGAGGGCACCTTAGCACACGTTTTGGCTCCCAAGAGGGCACCTTAGTATGCGTTTTGGCTCCCAAGAGGGCACCTTAGCACTCGTTTGGGCTCCCAAGAGGACACCTTAGCACTCGTTTTGGCTCCCAGGAGGGCACCTTAGCATGCATTTTTCAACAATTGGGCACACCACTGGTCCTAACACCTTTTTTCCAGTAGGTGACTATTATTATTTGTCCACAGTCACACTTGCAGCTGTACTTTAACACAGTGGTTATTTGAGCTAAAGGTTAACGTTGCCGTGCCGACACATTCATTATGACAAATGGCAACATGCGGATATTTAGCAGGTGTAAAGTTCACCGTCATCATTGTAGTTTGGTGTTTGCGAGCTAATGGGTATGATAATGAGTAATAATGTGAGCTAATTAGCAGTAAACACTAATTACTTATGGGACTCATATCATTAGTTTAGCAAATATTTGGTCATAAAACAAACTACTTGGCACATTTTGACTTTATGTTTGCACTAATTAAAAATTCAAATCCACCCATTGTTGAGATATAGTTTAGGTTTGTCACTGTAACTACTTGCTGGACGACATATTGTCATTAGAAGATCATTTTTATAGCACTGATATAATGATAATATAATGGGATTGGAGAGTAGGAGCTCCTCTTACTGCCATTATGTTAGGGAACAAAGTTATTTACCTTTAACCCTGCTGTTGTCCTCGAGTAAAGGAAGGAAGGGAGGAAGGAAGGCAGGGAAGGAGGAAGGGAGGAAGGAAGAAGGAAGGGAAGGAGGAAGGAAGGAAAAGAGGAAGGGAGGGAGGAAGGAAGGAAAGGAGGGAGGAAGGAAGGAAGGAAGGAAGGAGGAAGGGAGGGAGGGAGGGAGGAAAGAAGGGAGGGAGGAAGGAAGGAAGGAAGGAAGGAAGGAAGGAGTGGGAGAGAGGAAGAAGGAAGGAAAGGAGGGAGGGAAGGAGGGAGGAAAGGATGAGTTATTTGCCTCCTCCCTCCCTCCCTTCTTCCTTCCTCCCTCCCTCCCTCCTTTCCTTCCATCTTCCATTGTCCCTCCCTCCTTTCCTTATTCCTTCCTTCCTTCCTTCTTTACATTTTGTTCATAAATCATGATAAATGGTGTTTTGACTTCTTCCCAAAATCTACATGAACTAATAAATACATTTTTAAATGAGAGATAAATGTTGCTTTATAAGAAATTATCTCTCTTATAAATCATGTCAGTATCCATGAGAAACACCTGAACTTAGACACTTACCCTAACAGCTGAAAACATTCATTAGAAAAGTCATCAAATGTAATGAGTTACATTACTTATTACATTTTAAATAGAGTAACTAGTAATATGTAACATAATACATTTCCAAAGTAACTTTCCTGGCCCTGTTTATACATAGAAGCGATTCAGTCTGAACCAAAGTGGTGAACTAATCAACTGACATCCCCAAAAATAACTTTTAAAACAGTGTTTGGTAAATTATTCCAACTTTAAGTCTTGATTTGTCAAATTATTCTCAAATAGCGTTGGAGAAGGTATAAACGAGTGAGTGGAAGAGAAACGACAAAAACCCGACGTCCATTTTTTACCTTTTTTAATGAACCCTGATTATTGTTTAATTACAAATGAAGATGAACAGATAGAAGAGAAAACAAAAGAAGTACAGGTGCTTTCCTCCATGATACAAACAAGAGTCTCCGTCTCTCCTGTGGAGTGACAGCTCACCGCTCAGGTGGACATGAGAGGAGAGACAAGACGACCGAAATAGAGGACACAAAGGGGGGGGGGGACGCGTTTCAAATAATACAATGGTTAAACAGTACAATGCTTTTTTTTCTTTCTTACAGAATCCTCCAAAATGAAAAAAAATATATATACAACATCCAAAAAAAAAAAAAAAAAAATGAAAACAATAGATTCCCCCTCTGCTGTATATCATGTGGGGATTATGTGACCCTCCTCTTGTCCATGGTTTAAAAAAAAATAAGCGTAATTTAAAAAAAAAAAGAAAAAAAACTGCCCTGAAGCTAGTTTGAAGTTCATGGGGGGAAAGAGTGCAAATAAAAAGAAAAAAAAAAAAAAAAAAAGGAGGGGGGACAAATTCACATAAAACCAGAAATTCATGGAGAAGAGGGCGGGCCGTGACAAAGAGTGTACAAAATAATCATGTTAATAATATAATAATTACAAGAGTAACAGTAATATGTCTGGAAAAATACAGAAGAAGAATGAAGAAGAGTAGCATCGATGAGAAATAAAAAAAAAAAAAGGGGTGAAAATATCAACCCGGCTGGGAAAACAGTTATTCTCTTGTTTTTCTTTTCTTTTTGTGTGTATGTGTGTGTGTGTTTTTTTTTAAACTGAAGCCACGACAGGTGAAGAGGAGGCGCAGGTGTAACAGTCGTCATCTTCATCTTCATCAGACACCTTTAAAACTTGACAGGGCTACATCTCGCTTTTAAAAAAGGTCCCTAAAGTGCTTTTTTCTGGTTGTTTTGTTTTAAAAAAAAGGACAAAAAGTAACTTTGACCCCCCTTTTTTTAAATTTAAATAAAAGAGAGGGATGCTGATAAAAGTTAAAATCCAGTTAAAGCACATAAAAGGGAGAGATGTAAAGTTTTTTTGTGTTTGATGAAGAAAAAAGAAAAAAGGAGCAGTTCAAAATGACAAGTGTGTACGTTAAAGACGCAGACTGGAGCTGGTTGATTCACTTTCTGTGTGTGTGTGTGTGTATGTGTGTGTGTGTGTGTGTGTGTGTGTGTAGCTGGCATAACCATAGAAACCGCACATTCACACACACACACACACACATTCACCGGTGCACGTACACACACCGAGCACAGAACAGGCGAGTCAGATTATGGGAAGTCCCTCTCTCTCCACTCCACTCTGAGGTTTTGTGATGCCATTTCCTCTCTTTCTCTATATGTGTGTGTGTGTGTGTGTGAGAAAGTGTGTGTGTGTGTGTGTGTAGTTTCTATGGTTATGCCGTCTATTCCAGAGAGACTGTGGGGGCGCCTGATGTCACGTGTGATGTCATGTTTCCCTTTATACTCGCCACAGTAAAGCTTCACTCTAACCAGGAGAGAGAGAGAGTGTGTGGTGTGTGTGTGTGTGTGTGTGTGTGTGTGTGTATGGGCAGGGTTCAGACCAGCCCATAGACACACACACACACACACACACACACACACACACACACGCTCGAGTCCACAGTCCACGCTCCAACCAAAGTCCAGCCACCATATCACCAGCTGTGGGTCCTTGAGAGGTGACGCAAACCTGCTGCTGCTGCTGCTCCACATCTGTGTCGCTCCAATCAGAATCCTCCCTCGTTACGACCTGCGCCTCCACTTTTTTTTTGTGTGTGTGTGTGTGTGTGTGTGTGTGTGTGTGTGTGTGTGTGTTTAAGCAGATCTGGGTCAAACAGCGGCTGCAAATAATTTAGGAGTTTAGTTTCCAGGCGGGTGGGTTTTCAAAGTAAAAGGAGAGCCAACATGTTTACAAAGTGAACTTAATTTACCTTTTGTGTGGCACCGACTCTTCTGTTCTTAAACACCCCCCCCCCACCCTCCTCCCCCTCACCCTCCCCTCTCTTTCTCTTACTCGAATTGTGGTAAACCCCACCCGGCTGATTTGACTCCAGTGAATTTTATAAAACAAACACGCCGACTAACTAGGTAAATACAGTTTGGACCCAGGTCTGGTTAAATGTTCACGCTTACTCATTTGTCCTGTCCCTTCCCTCCGTCCCTCCATCCCTCCGTCCCTCCGTCCCCCCTGAATACACAATAACTGTTGTTTTTTTTTTTTTTTTTTAAATGTGTGTGTTTTTTTTCCACTTTTTTTTTTTTTTTTTTTAACAATATAAATATAAAACTCTGATACCGGCGGGCTTGGTCATTGCAGCTCAACGGTCAAGAGAAGGCAAGGGGTGAGAAGGCAAAGGCTTGAATTATATAACTGGTAATAATAATAATTATAATAATAATAATAATATGCCCCATTTGAATATATACACATCTTTGTTTACCTTTAAAAATAGTAGGAGTTTTTTTTTCCTGATTTGTATCAAATGACCATATTGAAATATAATATTTGAATTCAATATATATTTGAATAAAATATATATATGTGTAGATTTACTTATTCTGTATCTCTTTATAAAAACAAAAAAACAGAAGGCATATATGTGTGTGTGTGCGTGTGTGTGTGTGATAAAACGTTTTGCTGTGTCGGGTCGGGGGGGGGTTAAATCAGGGACTTTTTGTTAAAAAAAGGCACAGGGTCTTATTTGGAATTGTTCATTAAAATGGGCGCAATGTCTTCTTTTTTTTTTTTCCTTTTTTTTTTTTTTACACTTTTAGAACTATTATGAATAAAATGTCATAAAAATAAGTTTGTTTCTTAATATCTCAGTGAAGATTTGCCTGAGTTAACCTTGATGTTTAACATTCATTAAATGGTTTCCTGCTCTCTTTCTTTCTCTTTCTCCCTCCCTCCCTCCCTCTCTCCCCTTCTTGACAAATCAGTTTGCTTCAATTGTTGCTTCTCAGAAAAAAAAAAAAAATCACATGAACAGATTCAGCTATTATCTCCAAAAAGGAAAAAGAAAAGAAATAAAAGCCCTCAGATCACTGCAAAATGCCCTAAAATACTGTCCACGTCCTTAAGAGGCACGAGTGTCCTTTGACAGAGAGAACACAGTCTTTTAAACACGAGGGGAATGCAGACGAGAGCCGTTGATCTTTAATGTTTGAGGGAGTAAAAAAAAAAAAAAGAACACTATAAATGCCCTCAAACCACCAAAAAAACAAACAAAAACCCCTCTAACCCCCCCCCGCCCCCCCCTCAAAGATTGTGCGAAGTCACCCAACGGACACTAATAGCTGAGAAACACCCCTCCTCTGTATCCGTGACCGTTTCACTCAGCTGAGGCCTGGCTTCGTGTCCACACACATCCAGAAAACGAACCTCTGTGTGTGTGTGTGTGTGTGTGCGTGTGTGTGTGTGTGTGTGTGTGTGTAATTACAGCCTTTGCTGGTTGCTGCTGCTGCTGTTGCTGCTTCCTCCTCATCTCCTCACCGAACGAGAGAAGAAGACAGAAAAAGGGAGAGAGAGAGGAAAAGATCTGGAGCGTTCCTTTTTTAAAGAGACCCCCAGAGAGGCGTTTGAGTTTTAAACTGTACAGTAGGAACTTTCTGCGTCCGATTCAATCCGCTGGTTTAACACATATCGATGCAGGTCAGAGAGGTCAAAGTCAGTTCTTCTCTCTCTTCTCTCTCCTCCTCCTCCTCCTCCTCTTCCTCCTTGGGGATTAAGAAAAGATGTACAAGTCCACCCCTCATTTCATTATACGTCTTTATACACTGTAGTGAGTGAAGGAGCTGAGGATGAAGAGTCCCACTCAGTCTGGCCCTGATGCAGCCTCATAGTGTCCGAGTTGCTTCCTGGAGAAAAGACTGTGATTGGAGAGGGGGTGGAGGGGATGTAGGGGGGGAGAAATCCCTCTTCAGTCTTTTAAGATCCATCAGTGAATCTGAATCTGTGTCTGAGGCTCTTTTTTTTTTCTCTTTTCTTTTTTTTTTTTTTAAGCTCATCGCCCCCTTCATCTTGTAAACGACTGCATGGTGATGGGTTGCAGACAAGAGAGGCACTTCTGTAAAATCTCTATCAGGGCTGTTTAAAAGTGTTTTTTTTGTATTTTCTATATGTTATTTTATTTTATTTTTTAGTAACATCAGGATCTTGTCTGTTATGTTGAGAACAAAAAAAGGAGAGGGGGGAGGGAGGAAAAAAAAAAAAGAGAGCCAGGAGTGGAGTGGGTCATTAAAACTCATTTCAATTTTTTTTTTACTTTACTGTACAATTCAGGCCGCCACATCTAATCCCATTAACAAAAAAAAAAAAAAAAAAAAAAAAGACACAATCTGGGCACAGGTGTGATTGTGAGGCGATCCCCCCCTGGCAGGCTTACTGGCACTATGAGGGTGAGGAGGCATTTAAAAAAAAAAAAAAAAAAAAAAAAAAAAAAGGAAAAAAGGCAGTGTGCAATTTCTAAGGCGATATTAAGAATACGCTCCCCTCTTTAAAAAAAGGGCTCTAATTTTTTTTATTTTTTAAAAAAGGGACAAAAGTTTCTATACAGGCTAAGTTTGGTTAATTTTTTAGTGTTTTAAGTCACAGCAGAGAGACTCTAGACTGTCTGCTGTGTTCATACCTTGCAGCACACTAGAGGCTAACACAGGCACATGTATGTTTTAGGATTTTTTTACATAGATCATGATGCCTTAATTTAGAAATGTAACATATGTAGGAAGATATCTGGTTTCTGTGGAGTAATTTAAGGAGCTAGTGGGGCTGTGAGGTCAGTAAAAAGTGTCCAATAACTCCTTTAATTAAAGCACAAAAAGCATCATTTCATACATATGATACATGAATGTGCTCAAACACACACTCGACAGTAAGATCAGAGTGTTTAGTTCATCGGCTGGTTTTCCCATCGAGCTCTTTCTCTGACGTCATGAGAGAAAACACTGCTGACGAGAACCCACAAAGGCATTATGGTCTATATAAAACTATTAAATCTGTTAACAAGACTCCCAGAGGTGTGTGTTTTGTGTCTAAGTAGGATCCCCTGTGTGTGTGTGTGTGTGTGTGTGTGTGTGTGTGTGTGTGTGTGTGTGTGTGTGTGAAGCTCAGCAGCCAGTGTTTTCCAGAGACAGCTGTGCCGTAGCTCTCTGCAGCTCGGAGCTCGCCCTGCGCTGGGTGGGAGGCGGTGGCAGCATCAACCCCAAAATAACACCTCTTCCTCCTCCTGCTCCTCCTCCGCTGCCGCCGTTCTCCACCTCCCCTCCTCTCTTCCCCTCCGCCTCTCCTCCCTCCTCTCCCTCGGCCCTCACTTTCTTATCCTCGGCCTCGTCCCTTTCGCCGTCCGCCTCCATCTTCTGGTCTTCGCTCCAGCGGCGTTTAAAGCGGAGTTTGAGCGGGATGCAGCGAGTGCCTCCGGGGCTGATGGGAGCCGCCTGACCCGGCTCGCTCTTCAGGTTGAGGAGCGGGAAGGCGAGGCTGCCGCTGCCGGGGGTGGCGGGTGTCTTGAAGACCTCCTCGTCATCGTCGGGGTCTTCTTCGGGGTTGCCGTGCGGCGGAGGTGCGGACGGGCTGCTGCCGGTGCCGTTAGCTTGGTAATGGTTGTTGAGCTGGTGACGATGGTGGAGAGCCGTCGGGGTGAAGATGCCACCCTCGTTGTGATTCATCTCGTCTTCCTCGCTTATGTCGGTCACCTCCACCTCCTCTTCTGACTCGATGTCTGATATAGGCTCCACCTGGAGAGGAAGAATAAATTACAACATGAGCGCAAGTTTAATTTAAGACTCTGGCCACTAGAGCTGAGCAATACATCGATATATCGTGATATTTTATATATATATCGTCTTAGATTTTGAATATCGTAATATCCTGATATGGAATAAATGTCTTTTCCTGCTTTTAAATGATGCATTATAGTAAAAATGTCATTTTCTGAGCTTAACCCCTCCTGTCGTCCTCCCGGGTCAAATTGACCCCGTCTGTTTTTTGATTGTTCCTTCTTTCTTTTTTTGCTTCCTTCCTTCCTTCCTTCCTTCCTCCCTCCCTCTCTCTTTCTTTATTTTTTCATTCATTCTTCCTCTCCTCCCCTCTTTCTTTGCTCCCTCCTCCTTCCACACTTCTTTCCTCACTTCCTTCCTTCCTTCTCTCCTTACTTCCTTCCTCTTTTCCTCCATCCCTCCTTACTCCTTTCCTTTCCTTCCCCCCTTCCTCATCCCTTCCTCCTGTCCTTCCTTGACTGCTTTTATCCATTTAGTCATTATATCCACATTACTGATACAAATCTCATCGTTTAAATAATTTATGAAAGCACCGATAAACATCCCCACAATATTCCCAATAGATCGATATCGAGATATTTGGTCAAAAACATGATGACATTTGATTCTGCTCATATCGCCCAGGTCTAGTGGCATGTAGAGATGCACCATCCTGCGTGTCAGATGTCTCACCTTGATTTTCGGCGGCCCTGCAGCCAAGCCAGATCCTGTAAACAAGGAGGACTGACCGGAGGAAGAGGAGGAAGAAGAAGAAGCCAGTGAGCTCCCCGTGTCCCTCTGCTTGCGCCCGAGTGGCGGCGGCTGCAGTTTGAACTTGAACGGCGACGGGTGCTGCTGCTGCTGCTGCTGCGCCTCCTCCCTGTCTGCCGCCTGCTGACTCAGCGAATGAGAGAGCGGCAGGCCGTGGAGGTGGTGGGCCGCCGGCTTCTCCGGAGTCGGGCGGTGGGGCTGAGGGATGACAATGTTGGGGTAGTGGAGGAAAGCTCGGGGGCTGAGGTGGTAGTTGTAGACGGACTGGGTGTGGGCCTGCAGGTAGTGCTTCATATCCTCCGGGTTGAAGGAGAAGTGGGAGCCCAACATGGGAGAGGACAGGGACGGGGAGGGGGTGTAGGACAGGTGGGGGGTAGGGGTCATGGAGAGGGCTGGGGACAGAGTGGGGGCCAGTAGACCTCCGGGGCCAGGCAGTGGGGAGACGGGGAATGGGGACAGAGGATCTGGGTGGACTCTGTGGCCTGGTCTGGGGAGCCCTGCTGGGTTAGGGCCTCCGCCGTAGACCCTGAAAAGAGAATCATGAGGCAGGCGGGGGGGCAGCAGACCCCTGAAGCCTCTATCGGGCCCTACGCCTCTTTCCTCTGCTCCGACAGCCTCTTCTAGCTCCGAGTTGGTGGAGGTGCCGTCACTGCAGTCGCTGACGGAGCCGCGGGCCATGCGGCGGGCGACGCTGCTGAACATGCCCGGGCTGCGCAGCTCCTCGCTGGATGAGAGCACGTCTGAAGGCGTGGAAGGGGGGAAACGGAAGTGGGTGCCTCCGCTGGGCACAGGAGGGGCACTCTGGGGAACACCTCGACCTGAGAGGGAGAGAAGGGATGAGTTAGTTTTAAATTGTTGGGGACTATTTTCAGCTGCGGATTAACACACTTTAAGTTCTGTAGTGAGTGTTTCTCGCTGCAGGAAGGTTTAAATAGGAGGTGTACGGCAAAGAGTGATATCTAACTATCAAATTTTGGCTGCATTAATAATACTTAAAAATAGCAATCTCATCAAATGCACAAAATATGACATTCAAACACTTACATACTGTTCATATTCTGACTCATTATTATTCTCGACACCAATTCACATTCATAAATTCTCCGTCAGTCATTATTAATAAATCTTATGAAGAAAAAAGACATTCAAAATCACTTTTTTTATGGTCCAGGAGAACATTTTTGTAGAACATAAGTCATATTTGTACATTTGCATATAGAGAAATGTGCAAAAAATTAAACCAAGATGCATTTTATTTCCATTTTTGTATACTGTTGGTCACATTAGGAAACATCAAGCTTAAAGGCAATGTGTATATGGTGTTTTTACAGCTCTCTAAAATGTAATAACATGTCAAATTTGACCCTGAACAGTATGTAAGGGTTAAAACCAACATCTATTTTGCAGAATCAAGTGTCCTTGTAGCTCATTATAATCCACAGAGCATGCTGTCAAGTTTTTAAATGGGTGATTTATCTGCTTTAACAGTGATATAACTGTGTGGATTACTGTTACTGACTATAAATGTGAGCACTAGAAAATAAATACCATTCACTGCTTCTGTATTTAGGGGTGCAGGAAGACATCTTGAAACACTTTTCTACTGTATACTAAATAAGTAAGACAATGTTTTTATATAAATATAGATTTAAATTTCCAAACTGACCCTTTAAACTGAAACTAAAAGGGAAACTTAACTAATGTTGTCTCTCTCTCTCTCTCTCTCTCTCTCTCTCTCTCTCTCTCTCTCTCTCTCTCTCTCTCTCTCTCTCTCTCTCTCTCTCTCTCTCTCTCTCTCTCCCTCTCTCCCTCTCTCCCTCCCTCCCTCCCTCCCTCCCTCTCCCTCTCTCTCCCTCCCTCTCCCTCTCTCTCCCCCCCCTCCCCCTCTCTCTCCCCCCCCCCCCCCCTCTCTCTCTCTCTCTGCCAGGGAGACTGTGGCACTGCAATAAATTCTTGGCATACGAGCACGTGCCAGAATTAAATACTGGAAAAGTCGCTCTTACTGCCATTACAAACATGGGTTGGGTTCCTCTGTTTTTTCCAGTGCCGCTCTGTGTGTGTGTGTGTGTGTGTGTGTGTGTGTGTGTGTGTGTCTCTCTCTCTCTTTTTAAAAAGCGCACATCTCACAGCCATGTGTGTCAGCAGCAATGACAAGAGAGTAGAGGAGAAAAATTGTGTGTCTCTGTGTGTGTGTGTCTCTGTGTGTGTGTGTGTCTCTCTGTGTGTGTGTGTGTGTGTGTTTATCTAGCGTGTACGCTCGTGAGAGTCTGTGTTTGCGTATCAATCCAGATTGACGTGGGCATGTGTGTGTGTAACCATCGTATGAAACCATCATATCACAACATGTCAGTGTGTGGGCCACATCACACGGAGGCTATAATTAAAGTTTTGTGCTGCACTTATGTCACCCAGTATCCAACGCTCCATATGGGCCGTGTTTACACTGGGTGGCCGGGACCAGAACGGGAGACGGCTTTTTTTCGGAGGGAGGGAGAGAGAGAGGAGAGGGATAAACTGGTACGTGGCACACTGATGTCTTTAGAGGACGATTTGTTCTACTACGACTCGGATGGTATCAAGTCGAACATTTCCAGCCAAAAATCGAGATTGAATCGAAATGATATGAATCATATTTGGTTATATATGACGTACTGTGTATGTACTGCTCTACATATGAACCTAATTCAATAGTTTATGGTCCATAAATTGGTGTAAGTCTTTAAACAACTGAATAATCTTAGGCTGCGTTCACACTGTAGGCCAAAATCCGATTTTTAGCCCATCTAGATTGGAACCAGATGCTCTTATGAAGTCTGGACAGTCATAAATCACATGAGATCCGATTTTTGCAAACCAGATTGAAATCACCTTTGGGAGGTAGTTTCAAATCGCATGTGTCTGAGTCTGAACATCTCCAAACACTCACATCAGATTTGACTGTCCGTGACGTCTCTCTACGTCTCTACGCTACGTCACTCTATGTGACACCAGACCTGCGCTTATTCCAGTTGTTGTTGCTAGGTGATATCACTGGAGGCTACGGAGGACGTAAACATCAGTCCATGGACAGAGGACCAAACCATATTCTTAATCTTTGGGGAGATGGCTCGGTTCAAGAGAAGCTTGAGGGTTTGTTGTTGCTAACCCTAACCCAATTATATGACATCACACAATACACGCTAGTTGACGCCTCCGCTCTGACAACGTTGCCACGGCAACCTGTCAGATTGGTCATTTATGTGGCCCAGTCTGAACAGAGGAATCAGATTTGCCTGCAGTGTGAACGCAGCCTAAGTTATCAACATTTTTTGGTCTCTTTTGCTCAAAAAATCGTTGTTGCTAATGATGTGCTTTCTTGTCTAACTGTCAAAAATAAGAGATTATCATTGGCTCCATGTGCAGCTGCATAATCGGAGTGAAGCAGCATCTAACTCGCCTTTTTTTCTTAAACAAGTGAACAGCATCAAAATAAAAGCTAGTTCTCCAGGTGTTTGCTAGTCTTGGTGTCAATGGAGCACTTTCTGGCACTTTCTTTGCATTATATTGGTACAGTTTTTGGTGTATTTTAGTAATAATTAGTGTCTTTTTTCATATGGATAATTAAAAGATGACTGTGGATGTAGCTAACCTCCCAAAAAGGATCAATAAAGTATCTATCTATATAAAAAGATGCTTTGTGGGTTTTTCTTGTTGTAATTTACAGCTGCATTTTATCTCAAAGTAATATTCAGACACTTCAAATCCACCGATGCATGAAGGCCAAAAACCTTTCATCTGTCCATGAGCTAATGGTCCTTTCAACAAGTTCCTGCTGGTAAGTGTGATTTCATTATTTTTTATTGACTGTAAATAACATTTCGGTTGCTGAGGGACGTCATCATCATCAGGACTACAGGCGGTGCGGATGTTTAAAAACCAAAATGACTTCAACAACTACTGCTGCTTTCAAATGGTGACAATTTCTAATAATAATTCACAAGTTAATCATTTGAACTACTAAACTCTCTGCCTAAGTACCTGCTTTATATATTAAAACAACTCTATACATGATAATAAAGTCTGAATTCCTCCATTTTGACCCTTACATACTGTTGAGGGTCAAATTTGACCCATTTACAACATTTTAGAGCTTTAAAATCACCATATACACATTTCTTTTAGTCAGACTTTTCTTAATGTGATCCACAAGACAGGTGAGGAGGGGTCATGTGGTAATTCCTAAACCTAGAACAAATGCTATGAAAAAAACTGTATTTAGGTATGCATTTATGTTATATTGTAATTGTAATTGGTTGTATTTATTCTAACATGGACCCCAGGAAGAGTAGCTGTTGCCTGGGTAACGGCTAATGGGGATCCAAATAAACTAAACTAAACTCAACAGTTTACATAAATAGAAATAAAATGCATCTTTTTTTTTAAATTTCTGTGCAGCTGATACACATTTTTATACATGCAAATGAACAAATTTGACTTTATATAATATAAAATGTTCTCTTGGACCATAAAACAGTGATTATGAATGTCTTTTTTTTCCTCAAACAGAAGGATTAATCATACTAATGACTGAATTTATGAATGTGAATTAGTGTAGATGTTAATTATGAGTCAGGATATGAACAGTATGTAAGTGTTAAGGTGTTAACTTGTGAGATTGTGCATGAAACTAACAACCGTGTGTGTGTGTGTGTGTGTGTGTGTGTGTGTGTGTGTGTGTGTGTGTGTGTGTGTGTGTGTGTGTGTGTGTGTGTGTGTGTGTGTGTGTGTGTGTGTGTGTGTGTGTGTGTGTGTGTACGTACCGGTGCCCATGTCGATGAAGGGGTAGTTGACCAGAACTAGTTTGTTGAAGTTGAACTTGTAGGTGAACCTCTTCCCTTTGGTCTTGTGAAGAATCCTTTTGTTGTAGTAATATCTGAGAAGAGAGAAGCATCAAACACAGTGTTATCTCTCAGCGGTCGATTTATCAGAGTGTAAAAAACACCAAAAATCTATTATTCTCCTTTAGAAAGTGAGACGTGAGCTACTATGTCAGGCGTGTCAAACTCATGTTCATTCAAGGGCCACATACAGCTCAATTTGATCTCATGTGGGCCGGATCACTAGAAGGAAGGAAGGAAGGAAGGAAGGAGAAGAAGAAGTAGAAGAAAGAGAATACAGGAAGGACAGATGGAAGGAAGAGAAGACAAGAAGGAAGGAAAAGAAGGAAGGAAGGAAGGGAAGACAGATGGAAGGAAGGGAAGAAGGAAGGAAGGGAGCAAGGACAGATGGAAGGAAGGAAGGAGGAAGGAAGGAAGGAAGGGAGGAAGGGAGCAAGGACAGATGGAAGGAAGCAAGGACAGATGGAAGGAAGAGAAGAGAAGACAAGAAGGAAGGAAGGAAGGAAGGAAGGAAGGACAGATGGAAGGAAAGGAAGGAAGGAAAAGAACACAGGAAGGAAGGAAAAGAGAAAGAAGGAAACTGGGCCGGATTGGACCTCTCGGCGGGCCAGTTCTGGCCCACGGGCTGCATGTTTGACACCCCTGTACTATGTGGATATTTGGCAGCTTTTTTGGCTTTCAGTGTCACCGGCCAATCAATTCTCACACTTCCTGTCAGCTAAATGTGAATTATAACTTATATGAGCAGAATACAGAGGATGAAAATATAATAATAAGAGCCATTAGGAGGCTTTAAATCATTGAATTGAACTTTTATTTTAACCACTAAGAAGGAACATGTCTTATATCTTTATGTTTTTTTTTAAATGTTAAAAGCAGAAAAGCAGAAAAGCAATGAAATAATAGAGAAACGACGACGCAGCGGCAGCTCAAAAAGCACAACCTGCATGACAACGCTCAACAATTAAGACGAGCCGCTCACAATGTGGTTAAGACTCCCGACTCTCCAACCGTGATTACTTAAGGAAGTGAGACAGCCGCTCTGATTGAGCCGTACTCAGGCGGCTCCATTAGTAAGAGTGCATTAGTCATCGTCCATACACAGAGCGATGTAGAGGAGTGAAAAGCGAGCGCTGACAGCTCATCTAAACGATGATAAAATGGCTCCCTGTGACTCACTGATAGCCTCTGGACTGTAGCGCATTCATATTTCTTTAGATAAAACCTTCTAAATCAATGACTCTCATTCAGCTGTGAATGGCAAAGTGTTATTCATGCTTTCCACCGGAGAGCCTGGCGAAAAGAGGAGCTGGTTGGTTGGTTGGATGGATTTTATACATTGAAATAATGATTTAACCCTCCTGTTTGTCCTTGAGTCAAGGAAGGAAGGGAGGAAAGATGGAAGGAAAGGAGGAAGGGAGGATGGAAGGGCGGAAGAAAAGGAAGAAGGAAGGATGGAAGGGAGTAAGAAAGAAGGAAAGGAGGAAGGAAGGAAGGATAGAGAGATAGCTGGAAGGATGGAAGGAAGGCTGGAAGGAAGGATGGAAGGGAGGAAGAAGGAGGAAAGGACAGGAAAGGAGGAAGGAAGGAAAGAAGGACAAAGGAAAGTAGGAAGGGAGGAAGGAAAGGAAGGAAGGAAGGAAGGATATAGCAGGGAGGAAGAAAGGGAGGAAAGGAAAGGAAGGGAGGAAGGAAAGAAAGAAGGACAGAGGAAAGAAGGAAGGGAGGAAGGAAAGGAAGGAAGGAAGGAAGGAAGGGAGGAAGGAAGGGAGCAAGGACAGATGGAAGGAAGAGAAGACAAGAAGGAAGGAAGGAAGGAAGGGAGCAAGGATAGATGGAAAGGACATAAATGTGGTTCATTGGTAGTAATATGAAGGTAAAACTATAATATAACATAAAAAGGTGATTAAAGAATAGAATTACATATCTGAGAGTTGATGAATGTTTACACGAGGATAATATCCCGACATTAAAACCCCACCATTTCTTCTTCAAGAGGGATCAGACTAATTTTAGGACGTATATGAAAACAATATTTAAACTCTGCCAAGTCACAAACCAACATTTAGGACCTTTGGCCTTTCCACAGAGCTAAAAAATGATCAAACTGTTAACTGTCCATCTGTCCTTCCTCTCTCCTTCTCTCTTTCTTTCTTTCTTCTCTCTTTCCTCCCTCCCTCCTACCTTCCTTCCTCCCTCCCTCCTACCTTCCTTCATCCCTTCCTTCTTTCCTCCCTCCCTCCTACCTTCTTTCCTTCCTTACTTCTTTCCTCTGTCCTTCCTTCATCCCTTCCTTCTTTCCTCCCTCCCTCCTACCTTCCTTACTTCTTTCCTCCGTCCTTCCTTCATCCCTTCCTTCTTTCCTCCCTCCCTCCTACCTTCTTTCCTCAGTCCTTCCTTCATCCCTTCCTTCTTTCCTCCCTCCCTCCTACCTTCCTTCCTTACTTACTTCTTTCCTCCGTCCTTCCTTCATCCCTTCCTTCTTTCCTCCCTCCCTCCTACATTCCTTCCTTACTTCTTTCCTCCGTCCTTCCTTCCTCCCTTCCTCCTTTCCTTTCCTCCCTTCCTTCATCACCCTTTCTTCCTTCTGTTGTTCCTTCCTCTCTCTCTCTCCTTCCTTCCTCCCTGCCTTCTTTCCTTTACTCCCTTCCTTCCCTCCTTCCTCCCTCTCTCCCTCCTTTTCTTCCTTCTTCCTCCCTTCCTTCCTTGACTCGAACACAACAGGAGGGTTAAACAAAAAATAGCTAAAATGAGAATAATATAAAATGTTGAAGCTATAATATTTCTGAGATCAGTGCCAACCCCAGCGGTGGACATAATATTACTCATAAAAGGACGGAGCGGAGCGGTTCACGGCTGCTGTATCGTTGCCTCAGTGTGGACAGATATTAGTCACTGGAGTTTGGTACAATAGAGAGCGGAGTACAAGAGGACCGGGTGAACCAGGACCCCCTCAATGACTCAATGAGTGAAGGGCTCTCTTCTGATTCTGATTGAGCCGACTACTACGCACACCCACACCTTCACATGTAATACAGAGGGGGAGCGGACACACACACACACACGTTTTTATGTAAGGTAACTTGTGGGGACATTACATAGACTTACCTGAACCTGAACCGTAACTACTGACCCCAAAAACCTTCTTTTACCCCCAATTAATGGGTCATAAGTCTCAAATGTGTCCCCAAAAGTAGGCTAAGTCAAGACACACACTCTCTCACACACACGTTTTTATGTAAGGTAACTTTTGGGGACATTACATAGACTTACATTCATTTCCTGCAGACGTACTAACCACTGACCCCAAAAACCTACTTTTACCCCCAATTAATGGGTCTTAAGTCTCAAATGTGTCCCCAAAAATAGGCTAAGTCAGGACACACATAAAAACATGCGTGTGTGTGTGTGAGAGAGAGAGTGTAAGGTAACTTGTGGGGACATTACATAGACTTACATTCATTTCCTGTAGACTGAACCTGAACCCAAAAACCTACTTTTATCCCCAATTAATGGGTTTTAAGTCTCAAATGTGTCCCCCAAAGTAGGCTAAGTGAGGACACACACACACACACACACACACACACACACACACACACACACACTTTTATGTAAGGTAACTTTTGGGGACATTACAAAGACTTGCATTCATTTCCTGCAGACTGAACTTTAACTACTGACCCCAAAAACCTACTTTTACCCCCAATTAACGGGTCTTAAGTCTCAAATGTGTCCCCACAAGTAGGTTAAGTCAGGACACACACTCACACACATTCACCACAGCTACACACAACTGGTAGCACACACACACACAAGCAAGCACCTACACACACACAAACACAAGGGCACAGTGGAGTTATAAACATGACTGAGGTTACATAAGACGTACTAAAGGGCGCACACACACACACACACACACACACACACACACACACACACACACACACACTAACAATAACATACAAACACAGACGGACATTTTTTGAGCATTCGATCATTTGAATAATAAAATCACATGTATGAGACGTGTGTGTGTGTGGTGGCATGCAGAGGTGGAATAAGTGATGTAATCCAGTAAACACCAGTAAACATACAAACACACATATACCATACTGGGGAAAAGTTGTGTATTAAAGGTTGTGTATTTTGAATTTCTGTCATTATTGACTGGTTAAATGGGTTGATAATCAATAAGGAAATAAAGTTTTAAGCCAATATGTTAAAGATTTGATGGTTTTAAGTTTTTTAAATGGCAAAATGAGCTGCTTTCCTAGGTCTTATATGATAGTACCATTAAATATTGTTGAGTTTTGGACTGTTTATTGGTCGATTTTATAGTTTAATGGACACCACATTGTGCTCTAGAGTATTAAGATGATTGATTTTTATTATTTAATGATGTTTGTTCTGATGAAAGGTCAAACAAATGGTCAATTAATCAAGAGAATATATGACAGATTAAACGATAATGGAAAAGTAAGGTATGTGCAATGCCATTAAAAGTATATTTTTTCCACTTTAAAATATTTCGGTTAAAGTTTAAAAAGGGAAAAACTCAAACTAGCAAGCTAACAAGTCCTCAAGAATTTTGTAAAAGGTGGAAATTAACAAGAATATGTTTATATATGCTGGCAAAAAAGAGAAAGGTATAATTAAAACACTAATACTATAATAAACATTTATTACAGGTGGTTAAAAGCAGTATTGACAGTATCAGACCTGTATATGTAGTAAAAGCCGAGGGGGGGTGGGGGGGTGACATAATGTTCACTGTGGATGTCCCTTTAAACAAGGCGGGGGGGAACGACTCCGCACATACATGTGAAATGAAACACACGCACGCACACACACACACACACACACTCCAACAGTATTGAGTCAATATGGGACGGGCCGTCTCACATACCGGGCCCAGGCTCGCTGGAGGCCTCCGGCTCTTTGAAGACCATTTGAACTTCCTTCAAATAAACTAGAAAGAAAACTTTGACTGTATAGACTCCACCTCTGTGTATCGAACACACGCGCCGAAGCTCCGCAACACACACACACACACACACACACACACACACACACACACACACAGATTTCCATGAATGAGCACACAGATGCAGGCAACACACTCACTTCAAAAGACTCTGAGAAGCATCAATCAAACACTAGAGACATAACGTTCTTCTTAAGACTTTAACATAAATGAATGGCTGCCAATTAATTTCTAAAGGTTTAAAAGCCACAAAAAAGACACACACACACACACACACACACGCACACGCACACACACACACACAAGCTGCTCCTTGATATAAAATACTCATAACTGCTCCTGTATCAAAGTACTATCAAGCCCTTTGGTCTCATTTCCCTTCTTAAGGATGTTTTATATCTAAAGTTGGAGATCAAAGTTGTTTTAGGGGGGTTTAAAGGACTTTGATCTTCCTCTCCAGACACAATAAGATACATAAATCAGATATGTTCCCAATAAATATACCAAAAGTTTACCTTCTTAATAGGCAACTAAAGCTAAATGTACATTACAAGACCTTTATAATCTTTAAAAATCACTCGGAGTCAGTCGGCTTTAACAGTCCTGCAGTGTGAGATACTCAATGATTATTTTCTGTCTCGGTCAGGTCTGGAAGTCATCTGTGACCGCAGGATCATTTCAAACTGTTTTAGTTTTTGTCGGGAGTCTTTGGGGACGAGCAGTGTGACGCAACAGCCGATGAATGAGTTGAAAACAAAAGACATAAACGGCTGGGAAGATGGTGCAATGGAGCAGCAGCCGTCAGGAGGAACGCTTGGTTGGTTGTAAATTAAATGTTATGGAGTTTTGGGTTGTTTATTGGACGTTTAGTGAAGCTAAATTGTACTCTAGAATATCGAGATGAGCATTTTCAGATCTAACAAACAGTCAATTAATCAAGAAAATAATAAAGATTAATCAAAAAATGAGCCTGTTTGAGCATTTTTAACGTCACCTCAGACATGTATCGTGACAGGAGGGAAGAGAATAAGAGGCAGGGCGCGACTGACGATGCCTTTCAACTACTTGGTGAGTAATTCAGTGTCCATTTCTCAGAACTTAGAAGTAGAAAGTTGATGTCAAGTGTCAAATATGAACACAAATACTAGTGCTAACACCTCGCCCTAACAAAAAAAACCCCAAACTACCTCATGAGTTAAATCATTTTCAAGCTTGCTGTTAGCTAAAGTTAACTACAGAACTATTTACCTCCTCAGCATCGATTATTTTGGGGTAGAGGCACTCTGCGTTGCCATGGCGACTTGGCATTAACAGCTTGAGGATCCTTTAAAAATCCTGTGATGCTAATGTCTGTCATAAATCGCCTACTGTGCGCCCAATTTAATCTAAAAAATCTCGATTAATTACGACGCATCAAAGTTAAAACACACATTCACAGGACTCTTTAGATACCGTGTCCACAGCCTGATCTGCTTTCAACTACTTGGTGAGTAATTCAGTAATTCATTTCTTATAACTTAGTAGAAAGTTGATGTCAAATGTCAAATATGGACACAAAATACTAATGGTAACACCTCACGTTAAAACATATTCAAGCTTGATGCTAGCTAAAGTTAGCTAAAGAACTATTTACCTCCTCAGCATCGATTATTTTGGGGTAGAGGCACTCTGCGTTGCCATGGCGACTTGACATCAACAGCTTGAGGACGTAAGCAAGTCCTGTAAAAAGTCCTGTGACGCTAATGACTGTCTGTCTGTCATAAATCGCCTACTGTGCGCCCAATTTAATCTAAAAAAATCTCGATTAATTACGACGCATCAAAGTTAAAACACACATTCACAGGACTCTTTAGATGCCGTGTTCACAGCCTGATCTGCTTAAAATATATTCTTATAGTTAGTACGTTCATAAAAAGGTTAGGTGTTAAATAAATAGAGTGTTAGTCGTCATGTAAGAGAAGGTCGTAGATGACAACAACAACAACAAAAAAAAAGGTTTAAGCTACAAAGTAGACACAGATGGGCTGGAGGAGGGCTGACATATCACAAGGTGTTAAGTGTATGTGTGTGTGTGTGTATGTGTGGGTGTGTGTGATAGTGTGTGTGTGTGTGTGTGTGTGTGTGTGTGTGTGTTTTGACGAGGCAGGCAGTGTAACTAGTCATCATCACCATGGCAAACTATAACCCACACCAACCTACAACACAGGAGGCGACACCGATGACTGTAGCTGTGTGTGTGTGTATATATATATATGTGTGTGTGTGTGTGTGTTTGTGTGTATGTTTGTGTACACCACGACGAGAGACAGAACAGACTGGCGGCTAAATAAAACTCTGCAGCATCCCACATGTGCTCCACGGAGGGCGAAGGTGTGCGTTTCTAAAATCAGCCGTCACCTTGGAGTTTTAGCACGCACGACTGCACAATTCACGACCTGCTTCAACACTGCGTATCTTTATCTTCCTCTCTCTCTTAATTAAAGCTCGGATTTAGAAAAAAAAAAAAAAAAAGTGTGAGAAATAATTAAAAAAGATGAAGATTTTAAAAAAGTCAATCTCGGAGGTCAACGACGTTGTATAAAACCCGATTCTAATGAGGAGAAACGAAGCTTGTGTGTGTTGCAGTGATGCTTTATGTAATCTATTATCCAACAAAGGAGAGAAATTGGAAACATTTTGTGAGTCTTGTGACAGAATTTGAAGAGAGAGGACAGAGTCAGAGCAAAGAAAGAAAGATAAAAGCAGTTTCATCCTCCTTTTAATCTTCGGTTCTTAACCCTCCTGTTGTCCTCGAGTCAAGGAAGGAAGGGAGGAAGGAAGAAGGGAGGAAGGAAAGGAGGGAAGGAAAGGAGGGAGCAAGGAAGAAGGAAGGAGGGAGGAAAGGAGGGAGGAAAGGGGGGAGGAAAGAAGGAAGGAAAGGAGGGAAGGGAGAAGGAAGGAAAGGAGGAAGGAAAGGAGGGAGGAAGGAAGGAAGGAAAGGAGGGAAGGAAAGGAGGGAGGAAGGAAGAAGGAAAGGAGGGAGGAACGACGGAAGGAGGGAAGAAGGAAAGGAGGGAGGAAGGAAGAAGGAAGGAAGGAAAGGAGGGAGGGAAGGAGGAAGGGAGGAGGGAGGAAAGGAAGAAAGAAGGAAGGAAAGGAGCGAAGAAGGAGGGAGGGAAGAAGGAAGGAAAGGAGTAAGGAAGGAAAGGAGGGAGGGAGGAAGGAAAGGAGGAACAAGTCAAAACAGACGGGGGGAGGACGACAGGAGGGTTAATGTTTAAAATGAATCTTCAGCTTGTTTTTACACCTTGGACAGGAAGTGCAGTATTTCAGGTATTCTATTACTTTCAGTTCATCTGTGAAACATTTTAATCGATATCAGACTCCGAGGTTTTATCATCATTCTGACAACACTAATATTACTCTTGTAGATAATGTTACTATCTTGTGTTTCCAGCTGGTTTTATTGCTTGTGTACATACTTATTATTTATTGTTCTTTATTCTTTTTATTGATGCTCTCTCTCTCTCTCTCTCTCTCTCTCTCTCCCCATCGTGGGACTACGGCTCAGTATCGTTTAAAAAATGATGAAACCAGCTCCACTGAAGCACCGTTAAAGTGACACTGACACCAACTGAAGACTTCATTTGATACCCATAGTAACAGGCGTGTAAGTTTAGCCACACTTTAGAGCGTTTAGGAGGCATCTTGGCTGCTGAACTGCTAAACGTGCTAACTCTAATTCACCACGACTTCACCGCCACACACGAGTCGTAGTCACATGTGGCATTAAATCGAAGAACACTTGGGTTGATTGGCTGTGAGCGATATGGTGATATAAGACTAGTTCTATTATTTGCCTTTTACCCACTTTGACATTATTCTGCTCTCCCTAGGTGTAACTGGCTACTTCGGCATATTGTAATATCGTGATATGACATAAGAGTTTCTTTTCCTGGTTTTAAAGGCAGTATTACAGTAAAATGATGTAATTTTCTGAACTTACCAGATTGTTGTAGCTGTTGTATGATTTGCCTTTTACTCACTTTGTCATTACAGCCTCATTACTGATGATTATTTATGAAAAATGACATGGTGTAAATATTTTGTGAAAGCACCGACAGTCTAAATGTATTGAATACCGATACCAAACCCTACGTGGGACTAATAAAGGATTATCTTATTTTACCTTAAAGCAGAGTGTCCAAAAATGAACTTTTCTTGTCCACCAGTGAAATGGCTAATGAGTGTTCACATTTTCCGAGCTAATCAATAGATAATTATCATGTTTTTGTGGCTAATGAGTGAAAAAGAAAATATTTTACCAGCACACACACACACACACACACACACACACACACACACACACACACACACACACACACACACACACAGAGCTATCATTCACTCCATTTGATGCACTTTTCCAAAATCAGTCTCCTGTGCTTCACTGAGTTTATTTATCACAGTTCATCGGGAGTTCAGGGCAAACACGATTCCAGTTGCTGTAACTTAAGATCGCTCACGGTGCACCCATCTGGGCTCTCTGCCATTAACCAACTCTTCTGGTTTTTGATGCTTGTTAAAAAACACACCTGACCTAAATATTAGCATCCGTCGGGACTAACCTGTCTAAGCGCAGGTATTACCTTTATCACACACGCTGAAGCTGTGATCTAAGAAAAGCCTGTTTTATTGTCATTGGTGTTAATATATCAACGAGTCTTATCTGAACTGGTTAATGTGGGTTTAAACTGGGTCTATCATGGCTTGAAGAAAAGGTTTTTTTTATGGGAGAGCATACAAGGGTGATTTTAGAGCAACCACGAATGTCTTAAACCTATAATTTAGTCTAAATCTATTGCAAATATTGGAAATTTTACGACTCATTTTGTAAGAATGCAGCTTTTTTTTTTTACTCGAGATAAACACGATCATAAAAAGAGACTCCTACAACCACTTTCTGCTCATTTCAAATCACAAAAGACACTAAAAACATGATTAGAAAGTCTCAATTTGATTAAAAGAGTGGCTATAAATCTTAAAAGCAACACTGCAACAATCAGTTTAAACGTGGAGCATGGAAACTATACAGAGCGTGAGATCACAGCTAGCGCTATAGCACATATGGTTTCAGATCTGCGTCATGTGTGAAAGCTGACGACCAGGTGTGTTGTCGACAGTAAATGTGTGTTAGTCAAACATACGTGACTGCAGGAAGCTTAAAAAGGAAGCAAAGGCTTTGACACTTCTGAATAAACTGTCACGTATTTAAGTGTGGAGGCGTCATCTCTCGTTTTTATATATCTCACCTTAGCGCTCGGCTGAGTTTGTCGTAGTTCATCTGAGGTTTGCACTTCCTGGCCCCCCACAGGCGAGCCACCTCGTCCGGGTCCTTGATGACAAACTCGCCGTAGTCTCCCTGCCAGGCGATGACGTCGTGGTACTCCTCTTTCCTCAGCAGCTCCAGGATGAAGTGCCACAGCTGGATCTGCCTGGAGCCCGGGCTCGACTCGGGTTTGTAGGCCCACTCTGGGAAAGCAAACCCTAGGATTAGGATGAGGAAGAGGAGAGGGAGAGGAAGAGGCATTCAGGTGGATGAACGTGAACAAGTGGAAACTCTAGGTTGAATCCAGTGTTTTAATCTTTTTGTTTAGCTCATGTTTTTTGGATCTAGAGTCGCTAATTATCTCCTTCTGCAGCTGTTTTGATACGAGGGTCAACAACACAATAGGTGCAAAGTGTTCACAGCTAATAGTTGTCAGATCTTTATAGAGCAGTTCACATGAAAGCAGTCAACTGGCCACTTTTTTTTTTTGAGTGTGTGTGTTTGATGGTTGTTTTTTTGATCTGTTGGGAGATATGTAACACGGGGGTTTGATTTCAAAGACAGAGAAAAAAAAAGAGTTGAGAAGAAGAAATGGAAGAGCAGCAGTGGATTCGTAAAAGTAGAGCATCTGTGACAGGATACAAGTCTTGAAATGACCAGGTGCTGCACGATTAAGGATGAAACTTTGGCTGAAATGAGTAAAAATTAAATCTGAAACATGTTTCTCTCTCTATGGCTTCGGTGCAGAGTGTAACGCAGAGCCTCCAGCAAAGCCAGCGATGAGCATTAACAAAAAAAAAAAAAAAAGCAAAAAAAAAAGCCAAATCTGTTCCCACAGACCGCAGTCATATCAAAACTTCACTACTATCAGCATCAAAGACGGGAGAATCTGCACAGTTCAAACAGACGAACAGGCCTTGACCTATTTGTACAGACAAAATATACGCTATGGTTTTATAACTGTTATCAGAAAACACACACACACACAGAGAAACACACACACACACACACACACACTATTATCCAACAATTAAAAGCATAGGCTTTGTGTTGTAAAGCAGTGGGTGGCAGTAAAAGACTCAACACCACTTCAATACAAGGCCAGGCTGGCTGACAGACTGAATAGCAAAGGCATAGTGACACACACACACACACACGCACACACACACACACGCACACACACACACACACCTCATTAAGACCAGATGTGCCTTGGCAATCAGGCTGAGATTTGCTGAATTGTGTGTGTGTGTGTGTGTGTGTGTGTGTGTGTGTGTGTGTGTGTGTGTGTGTGTGTGTGTTATGTAACAGTAAAGAAACACACTATCCTAAATACCAAGGTTACAATCGGTTTCCCACACTCTACAAAGCTCGTCATATCTATACAACAGTGACAGTGAACTGTTAATGACGATATGCTCAAGGTTAACAGACTATAACACCTCCGTGATGCGGCCTGTTGCACGCAGCGAGACTCGATCACAGCGATGCAGCACCCAACCTGTTTATATGTTACATCTGATGACAAAACACTCTGTTAAAATATCTTTATTGGAACCATAATCTTTTATTTTTTAAACTGTATCTTTATTGTCTTGGCGATGATGTGTGAGAGGAAACTGTTTTTTTTTTGTTTTTTTGGGGGGGGGGGTCCCTCATACCCTCCCTCCTTTCTTACTCCTATCCTTCCTTCTTCCTCCCTTCCCTTCTTTCTTTCCTTCTCTCCCTCCATCCTTCCCTCATACATCCCTTCCTTCCGTCCTCCTTCCTTTCTTTCCTTCTTTCCTCCCTCCTTTCTTACTCCTATCCTTCCTTCTTCCTCCCTTCCTTTTGTCCTCCTTCCCTTCCTTCCTTCCTCCCTCCCTTCTTTCTTTCACCTATCCTTCCTTCTTCCTCCCTTCCTTTCCGTCCTTCTTCCTCCCTGCCTTTCCTTCCTTTTTCCTCCCTTCCTTCCTTTCTTCCCTATGTCCTTCTTTCTTTCCTTCTCTCCCTCCCTCCTTACCTCATACCTTCCTTCCTCCCTCCCTCCTTTCTTACTCCTATCCTTCCTTCTTCCTCCCTTCCTTTCCTTACTTCTTCCTCCCTTCCTCCCTTAACTCGAGGACAACAGAAGGGGGGGGGGGGGGGGGGGGGGGGAAGCACACACAAAAAAATTAAGAGCAGATGAAAAAAAACAACAAAAAAAAGGGATAAAGATAAGACATAAAAAGCGAGACAAAAAGTTGTAAAAGAGTTGAAAAAAAAAAAAAAAAAAGAAAAAAGAAAAGACGACACACTTGCCAACAAATCCCATACTTAAGTAAACTGTGTCTGAATATGGGGCCCAGATGGCCATTATGACTTTTCCACTTACACAAGAAGTGCTCTCGTCTGCATTGTGGCCCCATTGTGATTAAATATACTCATGAATAACTTAGAAAACGACTCCAGCTATGAACTATTGGAGGAGATAGTTAATTAAAGATTATACAACAAGCCTTGATATTTACTTTACTGTAAAAAAATAAATGAAAAAGAGGAGAATCTGAGCAGCAGCAGCAGGAGCAGTAAGCAGTAAGCGACTCCTTCATAGTGAAAAAAAAAAGAAAAAGCAGCGACTGGTGGAAACAGATTTCTAGCTCGAGTTTTTTTTTTTTTTTTTGTGAAGCTGAGTGGACGGCAAACTACAGAGTGAGTCACGACATTCCTGCCCACATGGGTGGTGCTTTCTCAAAAAAAAAAAAAAAAAAAAGAAAGCTTTACACTCTGTCTGAACTACATTTCCAAATCGCTGACTCTGCTGATATCTATCGTAATTCAACGGCTACGTTCGATCGAATTATGACCACAATGATGCGTGCACATTTATAGTCCCGACTTTTAATCGAGCATGTTTTCTTTCAAATCCAGATACAGATCAACATAATATTTGTAATTTAATACCACAAAATAAAGCAGCTCAGCCTTTTTTATTTTAACTATGCACCAAAACTATGAAATCCCCCTGCCTGAGGATAGAAGAGATGCAAGCTCTGCCTTTTTTTTTTTTTTTTTAAACGATAATTGAAAACTCATTTACTCAACTATGCTTTTAACTATCACTCTTCTCTTTGTTTGAGTCTTATCTTTTACTTGTTTTATTGTTCTTATGATGTCCCTTTTTTTTAATAATTAAGCTTTATTGGCATGACGGATCAGAGAGAAGAAGATTACTGACATTAACAGATGATTATAATTAAATGTTTACCACTGAGTTTTGAGAGATTATTGAGAGATCATATTTCAAATTGACCCCGTCTGTTTTGACTGTTCCTTCTTTCTTCCCTTCCTTCCTTCCTTCTATCCTTCATTCCTCTCTCCTTCCTTCCCTCCTAGCTTCCTTCTGTCCTCCCTTCCTCCTTCCCATCTTTCTTTCCTTCTCTCCCTCCCTCCTTCCCTCATACCTTCCCTCCTCCCTCCTTTCTTACTCCTATCCTTCCTTCTTCCTCCCTTCCTTTCATCCTCCTTCCTATCCTTCCTTCTTTCCTCCGTCCTCCCTTCCTCCTTTCCTTTCCTCCCTTCTATCCTTCCTTCTTTCCTCCGTCCTCCCTTCCTCCTTTCCTTTCCTCCCTTCTATCCTTCCTTCTTTCCTCCGTCCTCTCTTCCTTTCTTCCTTCCTCGCTCCCTCCTTTCTTCCTCCTATCCTTCCTTCTTCCTCCGTCCTCTCCTCCAACTTCCTTCCTTCCTTCTTTCCTCCATCCTCCCTTCCTCCTTTCCTTTCCTCCCTTCCTCGCTCCTTTCCTTCCTCTCTCCCTTCCTCTGTCCTCCCTTCCTCCTTTCCTTTCCTCCCTTCCTTCCCTCCCTCCCTCCGTTCCTTCCTTCCTATCTGTTCTTGCCATTTGTTGCCTCTCTTGTTGGTTATTTATTTAACTGCATTGTTTTTAACCCCCTAGTATTTCACATTTGTTTTATTTGACCTGTTTTTATTTATTTAATCTCTTTGTTTCTTCATTGTCACTCTTCACAAGCACTCTTGAGTTACACCCCCCCCCCCCCCCCCTCCCCCCTCCTCCCTTTGTATGATAAAGGTGCTACATAAATAACAAAGAGGAAGCAGTAGTGATGTCAGATTGTTACAGAAATACGTAAGTGACTCAAGTGGGAACATGTCACCACAACAAAATAACAATTGGTAAACTAAAGGGAGGAAAAAACCCACAAGAGTGAAATATCAAATGTTTACGACGGAGCGCCGCCACGATACAACAAAAAGGTCAAGAACGACTGGAGTGACTAAGCTAAGGAATGTGACGTTTCATGTCCGCGCTATCAGAGACGCTTCATGTTAGCGAGCAAAAACTCAAAAACTGCCATGACGTGTTTCCTCGAGATAAATAATGGATCCACTAACCTTTCCCCTCCTTTCTGTCCCTCCCTCCCTCCCTTCCTTCCTTCCTCCGTCCTCCCTTCCTCCCTCCCTCCTTCCTTTCCTACCTTCTTTCCTCTGTCCTTCTTTCTTTCCTTTCCTTCCTTCTCTCCCTCCCTCCTTCCCTCATACCTTCCTTCCTTCCTCATTTCTTACTCCTATCCTTCCTTCTTCCTCCCTTCCGTCCTCCTTCCTTCCTTCTGTCCTTCTTTCCTTCCCTCCCTCCCTCCTATCTTCCTTCTGTCCTTCTTTCCTTCCCTCCCTCCCTCCTACCTTCCCTCTTTCCTCTGTCCTTCTTTCTTTCCTTCTCTCCCTCCCTCTCTCCTTCCCTCCTTTCTTACTCCTATCCTTCCTTTTTCCTCCCTTTGTTTCATGATCCTCTAACCTTCCCTTCCTTTTTTAGGATAGATTTAACAGCTTTAATCTGTAATGTTTTAGTCTAATGGATATCCCTAATTTGGCATTGTTTGTTTTATTATTATTAGTAAAGCGGAAAAACGCGGATCCTTACATCTTCTGATCGCTATAGCAATTAGAGGGCGTAATCTTTAGAGATAAGCATGTTTAATATTTACTTTTATTCGTCTCTTATTTCAAACTCTACAAGTCCACAAGGTCAAATAGTGTGTGTCAGCGCTGAATAATGTGTTTCTTTCAATGACTAGGCACTGCAGGGCTTATTATTTACACATTGGGACTTGATGTATTTAAAAAAAAAAAAAAAAAAAAATGAATGAGCTAAATGTGACGAATGGAAGAGGAGTGTCACTCTTTGTATTTCACATCTTGTAGGTTTTTTTTAAGAAGTTGTGTGAGCATGGGAATTTATTACAATATTTGGGGGAGGAGGGGGGAAAAAAATACTAAAAAAACTGACTTAATAAACTAATGTGTGACTTTCAATCTCCAAATGTTCTGGCTGTTTAGTTTCACGACTTCTTTTTATCTTAAAAAAAAAAAAAAAAGGGGGTGACAGATTACACATTCAAAAAAAAGAGGGGGGAAAAAATAAAAAATCACGAAAAAAACAAGACCAGCTGATGACTAATAAACCACATGCTGCTATCTGATCTCCTACCGTGCTCGGAGAGTGAGCCAGAAGACAGACAATCTGTGGCTGTGATAGTTGATAATAGCCATTTGAAGGCAGATTACTAATATGGACGGGAGGGTGTGGGGAGGGGGGAGGGGGGGGATACGCAGCATATGATTCATACAGCACCACAATAAGGCTCTTGTCATTTGGGGACAGGTTAGGCGTTGTGACACAGACACAACACCCAGCTATAAAAAAAAATAAAAAAAATTAAAGAACAGGGGGTGGGGGTACAGACACAGAACATGCAGTACACTACTTTAACTTACACATGACATGAGCCCACACACACACACACACACACACACACGAGTGGATTAAATCAAAAGTGGGCGAGCTTAATATCTCTCTCTCATACACACACACACACACACACACACACACACACACACACACACACAGGAAGTACACAGACACACAACACAGGTTAGTGGGGAGAGGTAAGTGGGTTCATGCGTGGGTGCATAGAGCACACAGACAAAGAACACAGGAATAGCAACCATGCCCACCGCCGTGTGTGTGTGTGTGTGTGTGTGAGTGTGTATATGTGTGTGTGTGTGTGTGTGTATGATAGTGTGTGTGTGTGTTGCAGATGTCCCTGCTGACTCATAGCTTGTTCGTTTGTCGTTCAGCTTTCACAGATTCCGCCTTTTCTCCCCCTCAACACTGCCGCCGCCGCTGCTGCTACTGCCATCTCTTTTCTTTCTTCCCTTTCTTTCTTTTCTTTCTATTCTGTCCCTCCCTCCCTCACTCGATCGCTCTGCCTCTCCTAAGACACAGTCTCCTAGCAACAAAAGCTTTTTAGCTCTAAAAATAAACGGCCGAGTCACGACAAACAAGACAAAATATGATTCAATTACAGAAACTTGCCAAAAAGAGTTTAGAGTTTGTTTTTTTTTCCACCGGCGAGGATCCAAGCGGAGCTGCGGCGTTTGAAAAGGAGGGGTGTGATCTGACCAGCGGAGACCTCTCGCCTCAGCGCCCGCGTCACTTGTCATATTGTGTTTACAAAGTGAAGGACACACGCTTCCCCGTCCCAAAAAACACTTTAGAGGAGCAAGTTTTTAAAACCCACTCAGATCAATACGTAGTTAAAATAAACAGACGAAGCTCATTCATTTATACTCTGGAGCTGATTTTAGGAGGCGAGGCGGCGGAGTGTTGATCATCAGCGACAGAGACCAGAAAGTCAGACGGCACAGCTGATAATGTGGCATCCTGACAGATGAACAACTGAGCGTCCAGTTGGAGGTGCATCTGTTACAGCTGCTGGTTAATGTAACGTGAGTAAAAACAAGAGATTAAACAGACAGTGAATGGATGGCAGAGACGGAGAGCGTGAGAGTGTGGGAGAGGAGAGGAAGGAGGAGAGGAGGAGGAAGGAGGAGGAGGAAGAAGAAGCAAATGTTGTTGAATACAAACTATCGAAACTAAAAGAAAGCTGTCATGTTTTGGTCATCTTGGCCTTTAGGAGAGAGGAGGAAGCAGCTCCTGTGTGTCACTGTCTACAACCAACTGAGAGGCTAGTCATCCTTATTTCCCCTTTAAAAAGGAAATCCTCCTGTTAGAAAGTTTCACACATGAGATTCCTCATATTCTTGAGAAGGGCTGCACCTGATTGATTATTTTCTGGACTTATTAGGTTCACAAAATGTTATAAAATGGTGATATCGGTCTCCCAAACACAAGATGACCTCTCTTTAAATGTCTTGTTTTGTCCACAACTTAAAAATATTCAGTTCATTGTCACAGAAGACTTGAAGAAACTAGAAAACATTCATATTTGAGAAGGTGGATGCAGAGTATTTTGACATTTATGTAAAACTAAATGATCATGTTAAATAGATGGGAGATTAATTTAACAGTTGGCAACCCATTGATTAATCAGGTGCAGCTCTATTCCTGAGTTCATGTATCTGTAGCTACTATAGAGACGCTACTCCTTTGCTTCTCCTTTTTGGAAAATAGTCTAAATCTAATTATTGTGAATGTGAAGCTTGACTTTTATGGAAAAACTTCATGTCGCCAGGCCGAGTTTTTACAGATTATAGTACATGTGCAGCTTATCAGCACTCACTCCAGTCAAGTGTTAGATCTGATCAATCAGCAGCGACTTTACACTGCTTGTTTTATAGCTCCTTCAAATTAAAATCCCTTTCACACACACATGTGCACTAAATTTAGCTATCTGGATATTATTCAGAGTTGCTGTTTTTGCGAGAACGTAAATGTCCAAATCAGTTGGGCCGAACATGAAACGGACGTCACCCCTCCTTCCCATATCTCCAGTACAAAAGTCTGTTTAACGTCCAACTGAGCCCATGTGTGGATTACAGCAGCTTGTTGTTTGGAGAATTCACAGAGAGAACAAGCAAGTGGGAGAGTGTGTGTGTGTGTGTGTGTGCGTGTGTGTGTGTTGGTGATGTTTCTATCACGCGGCTGGCTGCTGGAGAAACGCAGCGGGTCGGCTAAGCTGCTGCATTGTTTTGACTGGGCCTGAACGCTGAAACGCTCGTGAAGGCTAACGCTAATGAAGGAGAGAGAACTTCCTGTGATTTCTGGTAAAAAATAAAAGCTGGATTATTTTTGGTGAAAAGCTGAAGCATACTGTTAGAGTCATGTTTTGCCCTCGTGCACCCCTCCGAGTGTTTTCAGTAGGTGAGATTGGGTCTATCCTGTTGTGGGTGCTACGACAATGTTAAGACCTGTTTCTGCGGACATTGTGCAGAGTTCACATGGAGAGAATAGCTTCATAGTTTAAGGATAACAGGTCTGCATTCGGAGCAACAAGTCGAAGAGGAGGAGGGAAAAAACTGAAGCAGAAAAACACAAATGCCTTTGTACTATCTGGCAAGCTCGACTCCAGACAGGAAGAATTTCTGATTGTCAGGCGGAGGTGAAACACACCATTTCAGGCCTCGCTGGATTCTATATATAGCCAAGTACGAGGTTGAAAAACTCATTATACTATTAAGCCTTGCAGTCCCAAGCCACCTGCATTCTCCCGTCCAAAAGAAACACAGGATCTGTGTAGCAGCAGCAGCAGCAGCCAGTGGGTGAGAGAGAGAGGGGGGAGAGGGGAGGTAGGGTTTAACACGCAGATCTGCTTTTCTTTGGGACTCTGACGTCACCAAAGTTGGAAGAGTGCTCTTAATAACCGATAGCCATCACTGGGGTATTGTCCTGAAGGCCTGCAGCCACTGAGACTAAACACAAACTAGCCCGTCTCCTTTACGTCCCTCACTGTCCAGCAAGTTTCTTTAAAATGCTACCCCCCCTCCCCAGCCCCCCTTCCATCCATCTATCCCCCCGTTTATTTTTCCCTCCCTTCCTCCTATTCTTTGCTGGGTCTATATTTAGCCGTTGGAAAAGGTCGGTCTGTGTCTGTCTGCCGGGTAATGATTCAGGGGCACTGTGACCGATGCATAGAGGTAGCAGGCCCTTGCTAAATGGTTTGAGGGGCTGGCTGACTACTGAGATCTGGATGGCGGTGGTTATCAGACACGGGATCGGGCGATAGAGAAAGGCAGGAAATAAATGGGTACAGAGCAGGAAAAGGGGAATCTCCGTTTGGGCGTAAACAGCACTGGCATGTGCAGAAAGTTAATTTCTGCGGAAAAACATGCAAATAAAAAACAAATGGAAAAAACCCACACAAACACTGAACTGAAAGACTTATTTGGTGGCTTTAAAGCACACACATTTGCCTCATATAAAAACAAATTTCACCTCATGCTTATATTGAAATCCTGCAATATATACAATCTAAAAGTTTAAGATGATAGACTCAAACGATCCAAGCTGGTTGCCATACTTCGTTAACTACCGGGATACGACACCAGGATCACAACAGAGAGTCTAACACTGTCTCATCGAGGAGACGCGAGCCTTCAAACTACTGTTTAAAAACCTGCTGCTCCGCTCTGAGCTGATCTCATAATTACCCTTAAAGGATGGAGTTTAAAATTCGAGGAGCCAGTCTGGCTTAAAGCCGAGGGAGGAGTCAGCGAGAAACAGACAGAAGACGGAGGACGGAGGGGAAGGAAATCAGGTGGAAAAGGTAAAAAGGAAGAGCAAGGAGGAGGAAGATAAGTGGAAGAGAAGGGCAGAAGGAGAAAAAGAAACAATCCCTGCGGAGATCAAAAGGGAAAAGGAGGACGGCTGTCCGCAGGTGCGCGGCGTGAACCCTCACCTCGGTTCTCACATGATCTCTCCGTTACATAAGGCTCACAGAAGGAAAGACTGATAGAGACAGAGTGGGACAGGAAGGAAAGGAGACAGGGTTAGCAACAAGGAAGGAGGGATAAAAACAAAAAGATAAAGATAGAAATAAAAAGTCTATAATAGAAAAGAATAGAATAAAAAAAAACCTCAAAACAATTCATTCATGTGTTCATTTCCCAACCAAGGAACAAAGATTGAAAAAGCACTATGGGGCCAAAAGGAAAGAGAGAATGACTGCATATAAAAAGGAAACAAAAGAAAAAGGTGTGTGTGTGTGTGTGTGTGTGTGTGTGTGTGTGTGGTTTAACTAGACGAGCTGAGAAGTGTATAATGACAGCCACTCAAACACCAAAAGTAGATAAAGACTACAAAAAATATATATATAAAGATTAAATGTGTTTGTTTCAATGGTCTATGTGAGTCTAGTCAAAATTGGAGTT
Organism: Scomber japonicus; assembly: GCF_027409825.1. Taxonomy (NCBI): domain Eukaryota; kingdom Metazoa; phylum Chordata; class Actinopteri; order Scombriformes; family Scombridae; genus Scomber; species Scomber japonicus. Next base: position 7,624,976 of record NC_070592.1, on the reverse strand, counting down.
GAAGTTTTTAAAGTTTAAAAGCTCAAATCTACAAATTTCTGTGGTGAAACTAGAGACTACATACTTTATTTTTTAGTGGCAAAGCTGCCAGTTGAAGATATGTTATTAAACTATTGTCTTGTCCTTGGGTCGATTTTGGCGTTAACTCAAAAATGAGGTATCATTTCATTTAAATGGAGGTCTACTGACCATAATATCCCTAAATAAATATGTATAAAACATGTGGTGATAAGTCGGAATGAAGTTGGCTGAAAAAAAGGTCTGACAAAGAATCGGGTGATAATCAATACCTTATGTTTTATAAATAGACACGCCGAGTCAATTTTGACCCCTGAGGACAAAAGTTGCACGGCCGATGGAAAGATAACGAGGGTTAATGACTTACACTCGTGTTGATAATGATAAATAATGCCAGGCTTGTTGGCGAGGTTTGGTAACACAGACACTGAGCCTTTAAGTAGCCATCAATGAAGTAGCATTGTATGACTTAGGATCAGCCCACTGGTTCCCTCGGGGATGACGTGGATGCTCAGAAACCCATCTTCCGAGTAGCTCATGCTGTCAATGATGCTTCCCGTAGACGATGAACAATCCAAACATAACAAAAGGCCTCACCATTTTAGGATGAGCAGTTTAGAGGAGTACAAACGGCTACACTGCTGCACACTCTCGAGTCGGCTAAAAAAGAGTTAAGACACAGCAGAAATGAGGGAGTCTGACTGTTTGCCTCAGCAGTTAAAGCCTTGGACTGCAGAGCGAAGCCTTTAAGTGTATAAACCCTCTCCTGCTACAACTGAGACAGCTAAACTCCTCTAATCTGTGACACGGCGGACGCCTGAACCCTGCCAGACAGAAACCTGTCGCGTCCTGGAGAACTCTGCAGCACGTTGGAGGCAGCCAAGACTGTGATTAAGCCAGTCGTGGCTCGGAGTGTGAGTCTCTGTGTGTGTGTTTAAAAGTCGGTTATTATACTCCGATATGAGGCGAAGCTCTGGGTGCAATCAGCATCAGACATCTGAGGCCTTAAACAGTTGATTTAAGGATGTCGAAATCATGCTACTGTGGTCACTCGCTCGTGTCATTTAATGGATGCGCTGCAAATAAAACGTATAATTAAAGTGTTGGTGGCTCCCAGAGGGAAGACAAACCGGCTGAGTAGATTAGATGTGGGAAAGCAAGCAATCTTGACAGGAAAGGATTATCACTGCACTGTTAATGAGAAACAAAATCCTAAACAATCACATCACTGATGAGCTCAGAAGTCAACCTTCTATCTGCTAATCTGCAGCGCTGGCTCAAAAAGGAGCCAAGGTTGGAGCCTTATCAGTTTCAGGCTCTATGTTTCCCAGAGAGGAAGACCTCATACATGAACGTACGCAGCTCTGCAACATGTCTGAGCACGCTTCCCTTCCAGAAAATGACAACCTTGTAAAAGACTCAGCTGTAATAATGAGCTCCCGGCTATCTGACTGCATCACTGGGAGATCTTGAGCTTACTTCCTCGAGTCGGGGCGGTATTTCGAAGGAACTGTGTGTATGTTTGTGTGCGCACATGTGTGAAGTATGTAAGAGAGGCAGAAATTAAGACAGCAGAAAGACTGAGATGATTATTGTCTCTGCGTGGACGTGCACTGAGGCAGAACTGATGCCGTCGGTCTGTTGCACAGCAACACACAGCGCTGACGTACGTATGCATGTATGTGCGCTCTCAAACACACACCTAACTCTTACATGTTTATGATACGTCGTCTGTCTGCAGGAAATAAGGTCGGCTGACACCCTGCAGAGTTAAGTCAACCAATCTTAAGCCCAACAAACCAGCTAATCACATCAAACTGAGCAGCCGGCTGGCAGAATGAACACGGAGACCGTCGTTTAACCGGAAAGCCTCCACTCACCCGCTGTAAAGAGGAAGTTTCTCCTAGAGCTGGGCAGAATCAACTATCGACTATCTGTGCCTTCACAAAATATTTATGCAATGAGATTTGTGATAAAAAATCTTCAGTTATGTGGATGGAAGTGGATAAAACTGTCTCTTAAGCTCAGAAAAAGAAAGACACTTATTCCATATCACTATATTACGATATTCAAAATCTAAAGACGATATCTATAAAATATCACGATATCAAGATAATATCAATTTATTGCCCAGCTCTAGTGCCCCCCCCCCCTTTCTTTTGGGGGGTTGGAGGAGAAAGGACACCCCTGCTGTTCAACAGAAAGAAAACTGATAACGAGACCCAATACATCTGGGGAAGGAGGAAACATAACCACAAACCAGAGCTAATCCCCTTTTTTTTCACTGAGGGAAATAGATGTAATCAATCTCAATGTTTCTTTTCCCACAGATGCATTTACATGAGGCCGAAATGACATAATCAGATAAGGTGTGCTTTTCTTCCACCGCTGCAAATGCTGAGAAATAACAGATCTGACAAGCCACATCGTCCTCGATCCAGCAATTCCATAACTAAACTTTCCTGGACTTTATTGGCGCGTTATGCTGACTATTAACGAAAAATAATCCATAGAAAACACACATTTAAGAAGTGAAGTTAGAACCTGATAGCGGCCCCGCAAATGGAGCTGGAGTGATTTGCTGAGTTGCGGTGTTGTAAAAGGGGGCACCTCAGAGTGGGAGAGTGAGCGAACGAGAGAGAGAGAGAGAGAGAGAAAGAGAGAGAGAGAAGATAAATATCTGCATTTAAATCTGGCTTCTGTGTTGTGGTTTGGTCGCCAGACTACTTTCATTTTCCTCCAACACACACACACACACACACACACACACGAGCGCTGAGTAGGCCAACGTTGAAAATTTTGGTGACTTCAGTTTGGACGGAGACATGTGAACACAATCCTGTGCACGCGTACATGAACACAACCACTTACACACACACACGTGTCACCACAGACCAGAATAGGCCCCGTAGCTCCAAATCCAGGGAGCTGGATGAGTGACTCATTCTTGTAGTTCCTGCCAATCAAATTTCATCTCCTCCTTTCAAACCCCCCCCTCTACACCCCTACCCCCTCCTCCTCCTCCTCCTCCGCTCCCCTCTTCTTTCTAGCTCTCTTTCTTTTCCCATAATGCAGCTTTCCTTTCAGCATCTTTCCACACAGACAAAGAGGCTCCACAGTTGATTACAACTACAGGGTTTTCCCTAGGTTTCTGGAGGACTTAGGTGGTGTGGTTGCGGTTGAAGTGGGGGTAGCGGAGGAGGGGTAGGGGGTGGGGGGGTTTAGTTGTGTGGTTTAGGGGTCCTCCCCTGAGAAAATTTGATGTTATTCGACTAAAAAACTTTGCCTTTGCACATAATTTTGGGCTATTATCATTACATTACTTGTAGTTTTTCACATTAGACATTTGCAAGAAAAAAAAAAAAGTTAAAAAAGCTGACTGATGACGTAAGCACGATGTCCCAAAGTGACGTTTAAACTTTTTTTTTTTTAGCCGTATAAAAATCATAATCATAAAAAGAACGCTGGTTTTATAGCGGCTTATACTAAAGGGATTTGCTCATCCTCCCAAAGTCACGGTGAAGCCACTAACCAGCTCTAACTGAAGTGGTGCGCTGCCAAAAAACTTCCCCGGGGTGGAACTTAAAAATCTAGAATTATTGTTTTCCGCACGTCGCAAACGCAAGTGGATTACGAAACCCATTTTTGACGTTGACGGTAATTGTTTGGGCCACAAAGTCTGTGCCCGTTACGATTTTAAGGGGATGAGCACACGTACCTCGGTCAAACACAGAGAGGACAGAGGAGAGGACAGAGAAGCTGGTCGTCGTGACTATAAATGAAAGTTCCGGAATACTTCGTTTTTAAAAATCAACAACCTTTCTGAAGTCATAAAACTCATCATCATAGCAGATCCAGTGCCTATTTATATTACCAGAAAGTGTCAAGAGCAAATATTAAGACAGGAATGTGCATATTTGTGAACTGATTATTGCCTCCACAAGGATTTCTCTTCTGGATAAAGACTCACAGTACAATGTTGGTTATGAGAACTTTTGGTAACTGAAATCAAATCAAGTTGTTTGTTGTTTTTATACTTAACCCCAAAATCTGGTTTTTACAATCTTTCCAATATATGTAATTTCCATCTCAATTTGGATGAGGAAAGACTAAAACAATAGGCAAGAACAAAAGGAGAAACCTCAGAAGGACCACAAAAGGAGGAATCCCCTTTTTTTTCAGGATGGAGAAGCATTCATATTTTAATCTGTAGGATATAAACCAGGGGTGTCAAACATGAGGCCCGTGGGCCAGAACAGGCCCGCCGAGAGGTCCAATCCGGCCCAGTTTCCTTCTTCCTCTTTTCCTTCCTTCCTTCCATCTGTCCTTCCGTCCTTCCTTCCTTCCTTCCATCTGTCCTTCCTTCCTTCCTACCGCTCTTCCCTTCCTTCCATCTGTCATTCCTTCCTTCCTTACATCTGTCCTTCTTCCCTTCATTCATTCCTTCTTCCCTTCCTTCCCTTCCTTCCTTCTTGTCTTCTCTTCCTTCTGATCTTCCCTTCCTTCCTTCACTTCTTCTCTTCTCTTCCTTCCATCTGTCCTTTCTGTATTCTCTTCCTTCTACTCCTTCTTTTCCTTCCGTTCTTCCTTCCTTTTAGTGGTCTGGCCCACATGAGATCTGTATGGGCTGTATGTGGCCCCTGATAAGCAGTCCGGTTGGGTTTCTCCAGGTTATTGGGGAGATCTGCTCTATTATCCCGAGTTCAGCTGTGTGGGCGGCATCAGCAGCCGGCAGAGTCAGTGTCAGAGCTTCAGTGTGAGACACTTCGACATCTCATAATGACACATGCCAGTTCAGCTGGTTCGAATAAAAATCAAAACTAGTTTAAACTTGTAACACTGGACCGGATGAACAAAAACCGGAAACTGACTCAACTCCCTCTGGAAGAATTTTACTGACAAACTCATCCAATTTAAAAAAAACAAAAAACATAAAAATCAGCCAGCGAGGGACTTTTTCAACAAGTGTGATGTCTGGGAGCGTTCGTCAGCCTTTCCTCATTGGCAGAGCCACCGCAGTCTTAATTCCTCAACTCTATTGCATTAAAGCTGGATCTTCTAGTCTCTAGACTGAGTGGCTCGCTCCCTGTGTAAAAACATTAAAGACAGAGGCTCGACGGCGTCACCGCAGGGAGATGGCAGCCCCAAATGAGCCCGCCGCGCTCGCTCGCTGTAGTGAGAAAATTAAAAGAGTGTGTCTGTGTGCGTGTGTGTTAATGCAAGACAGACATCACCCATTTTCATGCCATGTGGGGGGTCCAGGCCCCCTAATAAAGTGTGCATGCTGTGTGTGTGTGTGTGAGAGTGAGTGAGTGAGTGAGTGGGTGAGATGAGTTAGTGTCTGAGAGATTGACTGACTTTCACGTTTCAATAAAAACAGAGACGCGGCTCATTCATCACTGCCGTCGGCCCGGGGATTTCAAAACAACCGACGGGACACCAAATGGGTCACAAATCTACTTCACATGAGTTAACAAATGAACGAGGGTAGGGGAGCTCTTTCAACTTAATCAATTCAACATGTTAAGTAATATGTTATTCATTGGTTAATGATGCAGCATTTACTCTGATTTAGATCATTTATTTCAGTGAGCTCTTTCATCGTGTCATCCGAGGAGAGGCAAAGATATACAGACGACGGGTGACGGATTTAAGGAAAACCAGCACAGGCGTGAATGCTTGACCCCTAACAGTGAGGAGATGTCTCTGTTATGCTGTGAGGGGGGGTTTAGGGTTAAGGGACACCCCCCCCCCCCTACATCCACAGGGAGCGAGGGGAGTTGCTGAAAGGATTGATAAGTATGAAAGTGATGTGAATCACACGCTACGGCCTTCAAATTCACCATATCTCAACACGACCCAACAACTATGGGAGATTTTGGACTGATGTGTGAGACAGCGCTCCAACACCATCATTAAAACACCAAATTAGGGAATATCTTTGGGAAGAAATGTGTTCATCCCTCCAGTAGAGTTCAAAGACTAAAGAATCGATGCCAAAAGTGCATTGAAGCTGTTCTGGTAGCCCAATTCCTTGCTAAGAGACTTTGAGTAAGTTTTTCCTTTAATATGTCATCCATCTGTACGTGTAGGAGCCATTTATTTATAATTTGGGTTAAATATAATGTTCCAAACACTAAAGGCTGATTTATACTTCTGCATCGGAACGACTGCATACCTACGGAGTACCTACGCAGAGCTCTCTGTGTCGACGCAGACCCCTACGCCGTAGCCTGACGTGTACCTCCAAAAAATCCTAAGTACGCGTCACGGCAACGCGGACCGCAAGGGCTGTGATTGGACCGGTCAAAGTGTCACTTCCTCCGGCAGTTGCTTTATTTATTAATAATGAACAAAAGGTGTTTTCGGTTATTAGCGCACATAGCGCAACGCTACATGCTACATGCTACTGTGACTGGGAGATAAACAAGGATACAGATAGAGACTCCCCTGAAAACACAGACACACACACACACACACACACACACACACACACACACACAGTCCCCCAAGCAACATGTTCTCTCCACGCAGAACTTCGAAAGGACAACGACGGCATCGCTCTGACGCAGAAGTATAAATCAGCCTTAAGGGGTATAAATAAATATAATATAATAGAAGCGCTAGAAAAAGTAAATTACAACATATTAGTGTAAAGCAGCTTTAAAAACCAGGACTAATTTTACAATATCTAAAATATGTAAGACGATATTTAAACATTCATAAATATCCATAAATCTGCTTAGAAATAATATAAGAAAGGCTCTTCCTCTTTAATCAACTCATCCCTTTTAACATGTGGAGAGGAGATGTTTGCTGCAGCCTGTCGTCTCTGTATTATGGTGTCTGTGTGCAAATGTAGGGATGAGAGTGTGAGTTTGTTAGTTAAGGGGAGAAAAGGCCGACTGTATGCGTCTGAGTGGTGAGGGGTGTGAAAAAAAAGTTCTTTGGCAATTAGCCTTCAAGCTAGCAAAAAACTTTTTAGTGTTGAAATACCCTCACACACACACACACACACACACACACACACACACACGTAAACAAATAGATAGCCGCAGAGTCCTGGAACAAGTTATGACAACCATGAGAGACCGAAAACCCCACAAGGTTCCCAAAAGACCAACAAGTGAAGCACACAAAACAAGACAAGAAAGGCTGCGGTCTGCTGAGTCAATCACTTTCCCTCGATTGCTTTTTTCCCCTCTCCGCACTCTGAATACAACACAACTTCCATTGTTTGACTATATTTAGTCAAAGCATTGCATCACTCACCTTTAAGATATTCGCAGCATGTCATAGCAAAGCTGTGACGGATCAAAAAGGGATCAAGACCCACCGATCTGATGTGTTAAATCAATATCAGAGGCAAAAAAATGTACCTTACTAAGTGTTAAGTATTTTATGCATCTATGAAACTTCACTGATCCACATTTAATAGATTTATATTAATCAGCAGCTTATACTTTTTTTTCTTGGGCTGTTATGATGATGATGATTTTTTAAAAACAAACATCACCAAAGACTTACTCTACATCAGGGGTGTCAAACTTTGCGGCCCATGGGCCAGAACCGGCCCGCCCAGGGGTGCAATCCGGCCCACTTTACTTCCTGTCTTCTATTCCTTCCTTCCATCTGTCCTTCCTTCTGTCCTTCCTCCCTTTCTTCCTTCCTCCCTACCTTCCTTCCTTCCTTCTGTCCTTCCTCCCTTTCTTACTTCCTTCCTACCTTCCTTCCTTCCTTCTGTCCTTCCTCCCTCTCTTCCTTCCTTCCTTCCTCCCTTTCTTCCTTCCTTCCTCCCATACTTCCTTCTTTCCTTCCTCCCATACTTCCTTCTTTCCTTCCTACCTTTCTTCCCTCCTTCCTTTTGCCTGTCTTTCCCTCCTTCCCTCCATCTTTTTAATGATCCGGTCCACATGAGATCAGATTGGTCTGTATGTGGCCCTTTAATCAAAATGAGTTTGACACCTCTGCTCTACATACATTTTCAAAGGCTGCATTGATGAAATACATATTATTATTATTATTATTATTATTATTATTATTATTATTATTATTATTATATGACTGTGTTGGCTAAGCAATGGACATTTTATTACACTTTTAACTAAACTAAATTAAAAGGAAAGCAGCCTGGGAAATGAGGAACGATGTCTTGTTAGGAAACTTTTAGCAACTGGAGTTAAAAATACTGTTGTTTTGTGTTTTTTTGGTCTGGGAAAAAAAAAAGGGACAGAGCCATGCATGCACTGCTGAAGTGATTTGGCAACGAGATGTAGAAGAATGTGTACTGTCACTATGTATTTGAAGTATTTTGGTGCATTTGAGAGGATAATAATAGCGAGAAGAGACTTATTCATCTCATAAACACAATAAATTTGATGAGGTATGTTATTTATCTGCTAGGCTAACAAACACACAAAGTGCAGCTAGTTTTATGGTGCTCAGAAATGACTGAAAATTAAACAGGAAATCACCTTTTTCACAATATAAGAAAAACTACTCTCAATGTGCATCATACATATGTTAAATAATTACTTTTTACACATATACACACACACCCAAGAAATCAAGCTTAACTGTTTTTCTAATCATTTACACCAATTTTAGAGTTTAATGAGTTAATGAATTCAAATTGCTGTAGACGTACTTAACAAATTGAATATCTGCTGTAAAGTAATGAATAAATAAATTAAAGTTAATATTTTATATCCATGTGAGAGTCCCAACACTTGAAACAAACACTGGTCCACACAGAAATCAGTCACATTTACATACTAATGTTAAAGTTTTAATCCCAGTATATTCAGGATGTTTTTCGTTTGACTCTCTGCTGCCTTTTAAATTTCTTTTGCATATAAATGAGCATTTAGAAAAGTAATTCGGATCATATTTGTAAAAACACGTCAATATTTGAAATGTTTACCGAGGAAGGGCTATTAAAAAATTAGCTTGGCGTTTCTAAAAGTTGGATATTTCACATTTTTAATCAAGCAGTGTGGGCTGAAAATGCAGGTGTAATGCCAACAAGTGTATGGGCAGGAAAAGTCTGGGTTGGATCAACCTAGTCCAAACAACCACAAAACCAAACTGTGCTCTCTCTCTTTTTCTTTTTTTCCCCCCTCTCTCCAACCTGTTGGCAGCGTTTTCTCCCTCAGTGGCTCTTGAGGTGGTCACTTTTTGAGAAAATATATCCAATGTATTTTGCATCACTTTACAACTGGTTTCTGAGTTAGCTGAGCTTTTTTTTTTTTTTTTTTTTTTTTATGCTGAAGACTTTCCACTCGGTTCACGTTGCCAAAAAATGCCACAGCTGGATTTTAATGTGTTTCAATGCTCCCATTTCAAAAGTTTAGTAAAAAAGAAAAAAAGGAAAAACATAACCTAGATGTTTCCACCTATGGTTTTCTAATTGCCAGAACATAACCTGGCAAGCAATATCCTCCTACCTCAAAAAGAGACAACCTCAATAACATTTCGGGGGTATTTTCTGCGCTGACAGCAACTACACTGTACAAAGGCAAGGGTAATACACAAGAACCACACCTAGTCCGCCCCCCTATATCCCTTCTGCTGTGTGTAGCAGGCAGATTCACATCTTGGTAGAAGCCAAACCAACCAGGGAAACCCTAACCCCTCCCTCCCTCCCCCCTCTCATTCTCCACGAACCACAGATTATAGCCATAACACACGGCTCGGCTCTCCGCACCTCTTTCAGTTAGGATGACTCCAGCCAAAACAGCCAGAGACCGAGCACAAGCCAGCCTCTACACCTTTTGTATCTCTCCAAAAAAAAAAAGAAGGGATCCAAGGGCAGATTCTGTGAGAAAATATGTTTCTTCTTTTTGATGAAGAAAAGCTTAACCCTTGTGTCGTTCTCCCGGGTCAAATTGACCCCGTCTGTTTTGACTGTTCCTTTTTTCCTTCCTTCTTCCCTCTTTCTTTAATTTTTCCTTCCTTCTTCCCCTCCTCCCCTCTTTCTTTGCTCCCTCCTCCTTCAATCCTTCCTTGCTTCATTCCTCCTTCCTCCCTCCTTACTCCTTTCCTTCCTTCCTTTCTTCCTCCCTCCTTACTCCTTTCTTTCCTTCCTTCTCTCCTAAATTCCTTCCTCCTTTCCTTCCTCCCTCCCTCCTTACTCCTTCCTTCCTCCTTTCGTCCTTACTCCTTTCTTTCCTTCCTTCCTTCTCTCCTAAATTCCTTCTCTCGTTTCCTTCCTCCTTTCCTTCCTCTTTTCGTCCTTACTCCTTTCCTTCCTTCTCTCCTAAATTCCTTCCTCCCTCTGCTTCCTTCCTTCCTTCCTTCCTTCCTTCCTTTCCTCCCTCTCCTTCCTTCCTTCCCTCCCTCCCTTCCTGAGGACAACAGGAGGGTTAAAAAATCTCACCCAGGAGGCCGATTTGATATATTTATAAGTCAGATGAGTAAATTATGCAGGGCAGAGCTTATTCATCAAATAGTCTGACTATATCTGCAGAAGCTGGCTATTAAACATTAAATAGATGACCTCAGAGGGCAAGTTCATGCAAAAGGAGATTGGTAAAGCATGTGACCCTTCAACACCAAAGCCGGAAACCAAGTATCCTGTCAGGTGTTTCAGAGATATCTGTCCTGCGAGCAAAAAAGCCTCTTTCTTATCTGCTTGGCGGAGCGAGTAGTCGGTTCCACTTGACCTGCTCTGTCCTTTCATCTGCCCTGATGGGGGTTGACTGTCAACACAGATTCACTCAATCATAAATACTTGGAGAGATACGAAAAGCAAACAGGACTGGCTGACAGAGAGACGTTTTAGGTTAATGATGAGCCGCTTGGATTAAAAGAAAAAAAAAAGAGGTGCTTCTTCTTTCCCATGCTTTCCAAATGACAGCACACACAGATTAAAAAAAAAAGGAACCAGCACTTTGTTTAATTCGAGCTTTTGTTTCTGTTTTCTGAGATAAATACCTCAAAGTGAAACTACATGGAAGATTATACCTCAGAAACACTTTCATAATGATCTTAAAGTAGTGGTTTTATGCATTGGGGGGGAAGGCCTGAAAAACCGCTATTGTGTATGTAGACATTGTGACATCACTCACTCGTTACTGAGAAATTTCCAACGCTGTAAGATTGACAGCTATTGAACACCAACATGAATGTCGGCCTCTCAAATCCTAAAGCAGAGGATTTTATTCTTAACTCGACCACCTGCGTAGAGATAAACTCATCACTGAGCCATTACAGTAGCGCTGTCACAATATCCGCAATACTGTAATATAGACAAGCTAAGTCTGACTGTCTCCCGAGTTTAAAACACATCTGTATGAATGTTTTATTTAGGTTATATGTTTAAAACTTTCTCAGGGTCACCACACGGCTGAGCAGGCGGCCATTTAAACCTGCGAGGTAAAGGAGCTTTCCACCAATTATACAATCTAAAAAACGGTGCAACAAGTCAGACTTAAAAAAAAAAAGGTGAAGTCTGGCCTCCTGCTCCTTAATCTAAAGGAGAGGATAGCTGTAGGTTGTACCAAGTGATCCCACACATACATGCACTTTGACACTTTGGTGTGTTCATGGTAGGGCTGGGCAATTAATCGACTTAATCTTGCTCATGTCAGTTAATCGTGGTGTTCACTGTTGCCATGACAACAAAGGTTCCATATCTTTAAAGGAATTTGAAAACTTGTCTCCGGTGATCATTTTAACCCAAACTATGATCTTTACATAGTTCTAATCAAGTAAACTAGACATTAACCACAGCTTCCTTCTCTCTTTCCTCCCTCCCTTCCTTTCTCCCTCCCTCCTTTCTTCTTCCCCTCTTTCCTTCCTTCCTCTTTTCCTTTCTCCTTCCCTCCTACCTCCCTTCCTTCCTTCCTTCCTCCTTCTCTCTTTCGAGGGAAGGGCCCTCTCTCCCTTTCCTCCCTCCCTCCCTCCTTCCTCCGTCTTTCCTTCCTTCCTCCATCTTTCCTTCCTCCTTTTTAACCCAAACCATGATCTTTACATACTTCTAATCTAGTAAACTAGACATTAACCACAGCGTCACACCTTAAAACATCTTTATTTTCACTCCCTAAAGATCCTCGTGTGTGAGGGCAGCAGTGGAAAATACTAAACAGAAGAAACTGTGAAAATACATAATTGTTCATCAAGGGTGGAGATAATCGTTCATTAATCGTAATCGAGGTTAAAATCGCCCAGCTCTAGTCCATGGCCCTGAACGCTCTCCAGATTTATCATTGTTTTATTATTTCCAAAGACAAATGAGTCCTTTTTGGCACACAGTCACTCATCATTACCTCTTCTAACTCTTATCTCTAAACTAAACTTTCCTTTTTATCTTCTTCATCATCCTCCTTTTCATTAGTGTGTTTTTTTTGTTTAGTTTTAAAAGTTTGCTCACTCCCTGTAAAGTATCGCCACATAATATCTCCAACAGTAGCTAGCAGCAGCAGCGGGCTGGCGGCAAGCGACACTTCAGCAGAGTAGTTGATGTCTTGTACGGTAAACAGTGCCACAAAACTAGGATACCTCAAGACAGTCTGTGGCTGGCGCTCCTGTGTTTATGCATGTGTGTGTGTGTGTGTGTGTGTGTGTGTGTGTGTGTGTGAGCTCAGCCCCGCCCACCGCGAAGCACCGACAAAGACAGCAGAGGACAGAAGCTGCAGCACGAGCTTGCCTGCAGCAGCACGCCCGTGACACCAAAACGCGGCTCAGACTCTCACAGCATACTTCTTTATAGCACGACTACACTGAAACAAAGCAGTTACCCTCCGTGTGTGTGTGTGTGTGTGTGTGTGTGTGTGTGTGTGTGTGGGATAAACCTTCCGAGATTTATTTAGCCACACGGAAAAAAAAAAAAATCTTCCCACGTTTCGGGGAGCTTGGCAAGTGTTAATTTCAGACCCTGTTCTCCACTAGAAAGAAGAAAAAAAAAAAACCCCTCCTATTGTTATTGCTTTTCCACCTGCGTGTACGGCCCACAGCTGAATTTTACAAGTTCAAGCTGGGTCTAAGGGCGCTGATAAAAGTCATCCTGGGAAATATGGAGAGAGGGAGAGAGAGAGAGAGAGAGAGAGAGAGAGAGAGAGAGAGAGAGAGAACTTGCAGCAGCGGTAGAAGTAGACGAGGCTAGGTAGACGTCAAGTAAAGTATTTACTCTATCGAAATATAACTTGTAGGGCAACATTACTAACTGATGATTCCTCATTATACCGCAGAACAGGATGGATTTATGTATTTCATATCTGCTACAAAACAACCTGCACCAGTGCCTTTAGGCTAGCAAGGTACTTATAATCCCAAACGTCTTGTTATGTTCCAGTTCAATGACATAAACAAGTTATTATTCCTCCATCATCTGTCCATCCATTACTATTCTATCTGCTTGATATATGAGTGTCAGGGTATCAGGGTGTTTAACATACATCTACCAGAATGCCAAAGAAAAGAAGCAGGACAATTGAAAAGGTGCATTAAAAAAAAATAGGGGTCAATCATGTTTTTTGTGTCCATGTGGTTTAAAAAGGGGTTAAAATGTGAATGTGTGTATGTAAAATGTGAAAATAAATGTATAAATAACTTGCACACACTCATTTTTTATGGACCCAGCATCAAATTTCTGCTTTTAAAAAGGATTGTGGCAAAAATGTCTAAGTGGTGTAACCATAAAAACACTAAATTCTCAATAAAACACCATATCAACTAGTTTGGTATGATATTACATTATAACTTTTATATTAAATAAAGATAATGAAATACAATTGACCTAAATATTACATTTAATCTGGAGAATCACGGAGATCAGGAAACATTTATTTGTATAAGTCCGCTTAAATCCACTGTAGGTGGATAAAATAATGAATATTAATCATTCTTTTGTGGCTACACCATTTGACATTTTCAGGTGTCCATTCATTTTCAAGTAAGTCTTTGTATAAGTCCACTTAAATACACTGTAGGTGGATAAAATAATGAATATCTATCATTCTTTTGTGGTTACACCATTTGACATTTTCAGGTGTTCATTCATTTTCAAGTAAGTCTTTGTATAAGTACACTTAAATATACTGTAGGTGGATAAAATAATGAATATCTATCATTCTTTTGTGGTTACACCATTTGACATTCAGTCTTACTTTTGGTTTAAAATGGTACAAACTTGATGCTGCTTTGAAACTTTAATATATTTTTGAATTTCTCACCTTCCCATCCCTTATTTATCACTGACCCATGTATAGACGTATATAATATAAAATAAAATAAAGATCAATAAACAGCTACAGAAGCTAAATGAGACTAGAAATATAAAAACAACCAGTCAAGTTGTAGTTTACATCCACGTCCAGACTCACATAATATTTATAAAAGGTGTATAAAAGGTAGTTTATAAAAGGATTAAAATGGAAGTTATCACAATATTGACGTATGTGACTAATTTCCAGTGAGAAACATGATGTCATCACTTCATTTTATCCTCTTAAACTTTGTCATATTTAGTGTATAAATTATTGAGTTATGGATGAAATCACCTTAACTTTTAAACTACCAAAATCTAATCAGTTCAATCTTGAGTCCATGAGGATGTTTGTGCCAAAATTTGAAAGAAATTCCCCTGTTTCTGAGATATCTCTTTAATAAGAATCAGATGGACGGACAACGTGAAAACCTTCTTTCTGGTCGTGGCTGACAGTCAGAGGTATAATAAAAAAAATATATATATAAAGCTGGTATGAAACTAAATAAAGCACATCGCCTCATTTTATCTGTATTTCAAGGTTTCTTTTAACAATTAAATGTCCACAAAGACACCCACAAACACCAAAATGATGAATATAACTTTTTTTTGAAGGACGGCTGCTGGCAATGTAACTCTCTTGTCGATTATAATTACACCACCTTTACAAAATGGATCCTCTTTTTATATTATATATATATGTTTTTTTCCCTCTCTCTCAAATGAGTAAAAGCTGCAGGCAGGAACATCTATTAACACTCAACTCCCAGGCTGACCGTCAGGCTTTCCTGAGCGTGAGGCCCTGCTGTTTGTTTGGCCAGCATGCCCGAGCTCGTGCAAACCTGTTGTCTATTCTCTTAGCTTTGTGTGGGGTCACCAAAAGCCACTGTACATACACACTTCCAGGAAAAGAGGCCCCCGCCGCCGTAGCATCGAGAGACGATCGTGGCAACGCTGACCCCGGGGCCGCCACTTGACAACACACCAGAGAAATGCAGACGTCACTCGGGCCGTAGTTTTTCCAGAGTTTGCTTGCCCGGGCTCGGCTCAGTTGTAATCAGGAATGTGATCAGGTCAACCTTTGCACTGACCTAATCACTCACTGCAACTACATAATAGGAGGAAAACCAGGGAAAAGGTACATCCTGTGCCATTTAGGAGGGGTTTTTTTTTTTTTGGGTTATGGCATCCCCCCACCCCCCCCCCTTAAATAGATTAATGATTCAGTCGCAGGTTTAGTATCTGTAATAAAGACGTGAAACTTGATACCTGAGCTCAGCCCGCATCCTCATGTTTATGGCCTGATGTGACTGAGCTTTTAGGAAAATAATCAGACACAAAATGTCATTTTAGTTATGCCTACTTTAAAAAAAAACACAAACATGTGCTTTTGGAAATTGCGAAACTCTTTGAACTCCATTAATACTGAATAAGGCCTTCAAAAAAATGAAGGTACGGTAGCTTATAATAGCCAGTAGCTCATCTTACTTTCATCTTTAGTGGCAAAAACAACAACATATGACAAAACAGCACTTCTACCAAATGCACAAAAGAGACTGTTCTTTACTTGCCGGCACCTTCCTCTCAAACTTTCCCCCGAGACAAACAACTTGGCCTCGACTTGTAGTGTAATTGTGCCGTCTCTTCCACTGGTGCCAGCAGCATAATTCAGTATAGTGGTGAGACAGTAACACAACACAAGTCCTTCCCAAAGGAAACTAACGGCATCATTTTTTTTAACAAAATGAGGCCTTGCTTCATTAGCTTTTGGTCTAACCAGTGTTATTAGAGCTATTTGAATCTGCATTAAAAAAGAAAAAGATGTCTAGTTGTTCTTCCTGTAGTTACAATAGTCTGAGTCAACTGCCCACAAGCCAAATGGTCTTCCTCAAGGGCAATTTGGTGTCGCTGGTAAAAGTCAGACACTCACTTTGTTGTGACCACATCAATGTCACGTAAGAGGCACGCAGTGACAGACATATGGGGGCACACACACACACACACACACACACACACATTTAAGCTTACAAACACATAAATATACTCTGCAGTCATAAACAGCAGCCCTGCCCTTACCAGACTTAACACCAGCTAATTGCTCATGTATGGCTCCTTTCACTCCACACACACACACACACACACTGTAAACCCCCCCCCCCACTAACATATAGAGAGAGACACAGCGCACCGGCCTGCTGGTCCAGGCCCGTCTACAGCTGTGACGTCTCACATGTGGCGCGTTGTTGATATAAGGAGTAACACAAGTGGAAAATTGGAGCTGGTGGGGCCAGACTGCTCACTTCCTGATAGGAAGAGAGTGGAGTTTGACCCATATATAAATATATATATATATATATAAATGAGTATAAAGAAGTCAACAGACTCCCAACACCACAGGAAATACAGACAAAAGGACTGTGTGGCTCTGTTTATGAAGTAATGTGGATACAGGTCAGGGTTGCCTAATAAGAGTCCCTTGATATTAGTATGGGAGTCTTACAAAAAAACTTATTGTCACATAAAAACGACCTACATCATACTGATGTCACTGCAGAAAACAGCTTAATTTAGAGCTGTGACTCACCACTGAAAAAAAGAAGACTTTATTCCAAGCCCCAAAAAACTGAGGGAGGTTAGCATAAATCACACAAACGCTGAAAACTTGATTTAAAAGCTGAGCAGACAAACAGCGTGAACTCATTTAAGCCCAACAGCATGACAAAAGCAGAAAAAACACTTATTAATAATAGACAAAAAAAAAAGAGAAAAGGAAAAAGGGAAGCTATCCTCTCCTGCTGCTGCTGCTGCACGATGGCACATGTTTTAAAAAACAAGGTGGTCTACTTTCAAAACCAAAACGGAAGTGAAGCGTAAGCATGTTAATCTGATCCTCTGGATAATGGAAGTCATTAGGAGAGAACACAATGTTCAGATGTCTAAAATAAGCTACAATGACAAGCTAGCCTGTGGGGTGGCCTAAAAACGAAAGGGGTCGCCTACTGTTACAAATGTTTATTTTAATGTTTATGACCACAGGAAGAGAAAAGCTATTGTCTGTGTGTTACATGGTGTAAATCAGAGGTGTTTAATTGTCCAATGTATGCTGAGTATAATGTGCAGGAGGAGCTTTGTGGTCAAGAGCAAACATATTAGTCTCATGGTGTTAAGTTGTACTCTCACCTCACATATCATAGGTTAAGTATGTTGGGACAAAGGCTAAAACTAATGAGTATGACTTTATGGATTCATTCTCAATCATTCAATTGGTTGTTTAGGCAATAAAATGTCAGAAAATGGTGATAAATGTTTCCAAAAGTCCTCAGATGTCTTATTTTTTCTCAACCTAACAGTCAATAATCCAAATATATCCAGTTTACGGTCATTAAAGACTAAATAAAACTGAAAATAATGACTTTTTAAGAAGCTAGAATCAGAATTATGCCACTTCCTTCTTCAAAGAAAATGACTCAAAATGATAAATCGAAAGCAACTACTGGATTAATCATTGTAGCTCTATGTTGGGACTTTCAAAATAAAAGAATCTTACATACAAAGCCCAAAAAAGAAACCCACAACTTAATAACATCCAAATTTATGTTAGTAGCTTATTTTCCTCCATCCTAAAAAAGATATATTTCTAATCCATGTGTCTAGAGAAACGTATGACGTGAAAAATATATATCAATATGTTGGGACCAAGGCTAAAAGTAATGATTATTTTCTTTATGGATTCATTCTCAATCATTCAATTGGTTGTTTAGGCCATAAAATATCAGAAAAATGGTGAGAAAATGGTGAAAAGTCCTCAGATGTCTCATTTTGTCTCAACCTAAAAGTCAATAATCTAAATATATTCAGTTTACTGTGAAAATAATGACCTTTAAGAAGCTAAAATCAGAATTATGACACTTCCTTCTTCAAAGAAAATGACTCAAAAAGATAAACCAAAACCAAACTAGCTGACCCTAACTACTGGATTAATCCTTGCAGCTCTAAATTGGGACTTTCAAAGTAAAAGAATCTTACATACAAAGCCAAAAAAAGAAACCCACAACTTAATAACGTCCAAATTGATGTTAGTAGCTTATTTATTTCTAATCCATGTGCCTTGAGAAACCTATGAGGTGAAAAAGATTAGCCTGTGTGAAAGTCATGACATAATGGCTTGGTGATATAAAGTTATCTCAAGCAGCGCAAGAGATCAAAGAACAAAAAAAAAAAGCCATATTTCAAATTATGGTGTTGTGTTGCGGTGCGGCATTCCCCTGTTAAACGCTCCATTATGGCTATTGGAGCGTTGCCTTCCCAAGATTGCCATACAACATTTCTGAGTAAATTGAGTTTAAGAGCACCTAAATACACAATGAAGGAGAAACATAAGTTTCAATCGGGAAAATCATAAGTTACAGATGGAAAATCATCATCATTTGATTGACAAGTAAAACGGCACCAACAATGAGCGGAATTTCAAATGGTAGGGTCTAAGATTTCTGAGTTATAACCAGTCCGCTCTCCACTCAGACTGTTAGCCGAAGTGTCTGAGAACAATACAGAAAGGACCATAAAGAGGATTAAAGTCATTTTTCTTTACCTTTCGGTTCGGTTCCCTTCTAAGATTTGCTCAAGGAGAAGTCTCGCTCTGAAATCTTGCGAGAATTAAGTTAAAAATCGGCAAAATACTCCGACCGTGACATGAAGTTATGGCCGGTCTACGTCTTTATATTCTCTCAACTCTCGTAAGCGTTCAGAACGAGGCCGTTATTATAACAATCTGATGCTGTCGGTAGTAAAAAATATAAGCACATTTAGCGGACGTTGTTTATATCCTGCTCAAATTATCATCTTTATATATATTTATTTTGTGTGTTGCTTTTTTAAAATAATCTTATTTTTTGCCCCCCCCCTCTTTCCCACACAGTCGAAAACTGAAATCTGATATGTAAACTTCTGTATTTATTTATTTACTTTTTGGGGGCGGGGTTTGTCCTGTAAGTATTTCTGTATGTTTCTTTTTTTTCTTTTTTTAGAGATTTTTTAGCTTTTTTTAAATAATCTTATTGTTTGTTTTTGCCCCCACCCCTTCCCTCTCTTTCAATGGTATTGCCCAAACTGTCAACACGGAAATTTGATATGTAAATTGCTGTATTTATTTATTTACTTTTTGAGGGTGGGTGGGGGGGGGGGGTTGTTCCGTAAGGGTTTCTGTATATTTATCTCTTTTTTTTTTGTAGATGTCTTTATTTGACAGTAGAGAGACAGGTTACAGGAGAGAGAAGGGCGGTGTGACATGTAGAAAGGTCCACCGGCCGGGACTCGAACCGGGGTCCGCTGCGTATACGGCATGCGCTCTTTAGGGGATGGGGGTTTTGTTATGTAAGTGTTTCTGTATCTCTTAAAAAAATACATTGAACAATCTGAGGCCGTCAGTAGTGAAAAATAAGCACTCTTAGTGGACGTACATTGTAGGGCTGGGCCAAAAAAATCGATTTTTATATTAATCGCGATTTTATTCTGGCGATTTTTATTTATTTATTTAATTTCTTTTTTTTCCTTTTTCTTTTTATTTATTTTCTAAAGACCAGCTTAATGTAGCAGTTATCAAGTGTTTGGTTCAACCTGTTCTTGTTTAAGGAAAGAAAATCACAATAATTGAAATATAAAAATCGCAATACTTGTTTAATCAGAATCGCAATTTAAATCTTATCGGAACCCAAAAATCGTGAGAGAGAATCGAATCAGCACAAAAGCATATCGGCCCAGCCCTAGTAGTACACTGATGAGGCGCAATTGCCCCACAGGTTTAAACTGCAACCAGTTCTGCAGCTACCGGAAGAAGCGCTTTTGTTCACTATTGGACTCATTTCAAAAGCCGGTGTCCCCGTTAGTCACTTAGACACAAACTGATAGGACAAAAGAGTCCACGTAGAAAAATACCTGAACTCCCCCTTTAACTTCACACCACACCAGTATGCTGATACACTTGGATCCAGTTTTTTTTTTGTGCGTATGTCAAACAGAGCAGCAGTTACAAAGTGCCTTACAGGAAACAAAGAACACATTTTGTAAACAGAATTAGGGAAAATATGTTTCCTGGTTTATTTTTAGGATTAGACCTCAACGATCCAGGCAGCATGTTATCTGAGAGAGACACTGAACTCAACCACGACATTATCAAAACTTAACACTTACAATGGCAGCGATGTTCTCTATCCAATCATATACAGACACTTTCTACCCTTTTTCACTGCAGGCTGTGATTAAGTGATTTACATTCAAGCTTAAAATAATCAATCACACTCTTTTCTGTCAGTTCCTTGACGTAAATGTGTCAAATCCTGCATAAGCTATATAATTAAATGGATATACTTAATGCTATGCTCCTTTATCATGCACAGTAATGTTATCTGTGTGCAAGCAGCGCAGCACATCACCTCTTTTCAATTTAAAAAAAAGGAGAGTTTCACAATCTTTTAGGTGCTCAAAATGAATATTTAAACAGGTTTTTGTTGTTGTAATCATTCCTCCTGTTCATACTGGCCATCACAAGATAAATAACTTTATAACGCACTGATGATGTAACAGTGCAAACATGTATTTAAAAGTTTATCTGAAGCTAATGTGAGTCAAATCAAGTAACGTTACAGTCTTTTTAGTGCCAAAGTCCTTCATTTTTGTTATTATACTTCCACCACAACTCAACAGGGGAATACAAAGATGCTAAAAAGACTGTACTGGATATGAGTAACTACTAAAGCCTCATATAAAAGCATCATTTAAAAAGGGGGATCTTTTAATAGTCAGTATGAACAGGAGGAATGATTACAGTAAAGGAAAACCTCTCTCAGTGTCCATTTGGGTACCTGACTTAAAGAAACTGTGAACTTTTCCTTTAACTAGCTCTCTCTCTATAGCGTGCTTCCTACAAGATAGTTTAAAAATCTGTGAAACTTTCTCTCCTATATCTCCCCTTCATTTGCATCCCCAAGACTGTGGCCTCAGTGTTATTGTGGGGGTGTGCTACTATACTATCAAGGCTCTGACCTCTTGCAGCTCCTCACTCGTTGATACACGGCGTGTTTATGTCTGCGAAACTCAACCAGAGAGGGTTCAAGGGTCACATACAGCACACAGTTTGATCTCAAGTGAACCAGACCAGTAAAAAAACCATTACATAATACCTTGTAAATAATATATACTACTACTATAATAAATAATTTATTTACAAAACAGATGTCTGGGATGTTTGGTGCGATTTCAACAATGTTCTGTAGAGACTGACCGATATATTGATCAGCTGATGTTATCGCCGATATTGACCTAGTTATATAGGGAGCATTTAATGTATATTTGTTCCTTTTTCTTCAATCAAGTGTGTTTTACTGTTTTAGAGCACTGATGGCATTTTATTCAATATACTTTATAGTAAAATTATAACATATATATATTGACAACCACATTTAAAAAGGAACCAATGCAAAGAAAATGTATGTTTATGTATATTATCTTTATATAGGCTGTAAAATGATCAGCTGACAAATTGATATTGGCATTTTTTACTCTTTAATATCGGTATCGGCCCCAAAAATCCAGTATTAGTCAGACCCTGATATTCTACTTCAGTCTTTTTCAGGTTATTTTTTAACAGAAGCTGCTGATTGGTGTTTAATATATAAATGATTATTTAAATGCAGCCACAATATATATATTGGTGTTATTTTAGTGTATTTATTTTGGTCATGGTGGGGAAAAAGCCCCTCTGAAGCAGCATTTTAACATTAAGTAGTCCAGTAGAAGTAGTAGTAGTTTAACCTGTATCATACTTTGCAAAGTTATCCCATTTGGGGCCGGATTCTGGCCCTCGTACCTTATGTTTAACACATTTAATCTAAATGAAAACTCGTCTTTTTAAAGTGTTAAAGCAAATCTTTAAATGCAATGTGATCGCAGTCAGGGTTTAAGCACACTGGCTCTGATCTGAGTCCAGTTTTTTTTACTACTGATCCGGGAAATTGGTCTATAAGTGAAAGAAATGAAATAGAAATAAAGTTTAAAAATAGCCTACTTTACATGTTTTATTAGATTATCCTCGGTGAGATATTGTAATGGTTGTAAGATAACACTCGCTTATAATAACAACAACAACAATAAGAGACAATAACAACTCTCTCTCTCTCTTAAGCGCCATAATGTTGTCACACTTTTCTCTGCAGCGGAGTTTTTCCCAGTGTGTTAGCATGCTAACGACTGAGCTAGCCGCCGAAGCTAACCTCTGTTGTTTTCATTTTTTAAACAGAGAAGCGTCTTTAAAAAAAAGTTCAAAAACATTTAAAAATATATGACTGTAACTATTGTGAACTTACCCGAATCCGTCGAGGTTTTCATCTTTGTTGTCGTCGTCGTCTATGAGTCGTTTAAGTCACTTTTTTTCTTCTTTTTTCTTCCCTTCTTCTTCTCTTGTCGTCGACTGTGGGTAACTTTAGAATGCTAGCCGGAGAGAGTTAGCCGCTAGCTGTTAGCTGCTAACCGCTACTTCCACTCCTTTCAGCGGCGTGTTAGAACGAACCTTCCCCGGAATACGCGTTCGATTTTCGGCGTCGTTTTCAAAGTTCGAACCCCCCTCCTCCTCCTCCCTTCTATCCACCTTCTTCTTTAACTTTTACTCACTAACTTTGCATGTGGTACAGCTTTGCATCTCAAGTTTTTAAAAAATGTTTTGTTGTGTTTTGCAATGTAGAGTATTCAAATAAAAAGTTGCCCTCCTCTCTTCTGCAGGAGGGGTAATAGTAGTGGTGGTGGTGGGGGTAATAGAGTCCACCCCAGTGTCTGAATGGCGGAGGCAGGTCGGTCAACACTTTAAAAAGCAGAGGAATGCGAAAGAGTCTAAAATTTCATCCCGGTGTCGCATGGTCGATTCCTCCTCCACATCTTCATCACCTTCATCTTCATCATCATCCTCACAGAGAATCCAAAACAGAAGAAGAAGAAGAAGAAGTAGCAGCGGCGGCGGTGCAAATCCCCCAAAAAAAACTAATAAAAAAAGAAGAAGAAAAAGAAGAATAAGAAGGGAACAAAAGTAGATACACTGAAGCCAACTCTGTTCTCTCCTTTCTCCTGCACAGACTTTTTCTTTTTCCACTCACTCACTCACTCACTCACTTCGTGTTCTCTCTCTCTCTCTCTCTATTTCTCTTTCAACTCGACCCCCTCTTCTCTCTCTTTCCTCCTCCTTCTCTTCTCTCTTCCTCTGGCGGGGTGTCGTGTTTCTCTCTCCTCCTGCCACACGGGGCCGCCCACGCTGACCCACGGAGGGAGGGAGAGAGAGAGGAACTCAACGCCCACTTGTTGCCAAAGATCGTCTATGTTTTAATGGAAGATAACTTTTCCTTTTTTTTTTACAAGCCTTATAGCCCCAACCAGAGAATACATTTTTTTAGGATTTTATAAATGCTGAAGCAAAATTAGGGGAATATACTGAGTTTATTTTGCACAGCAGTAGACCTAATTTATTATTTCAACTATAAAAAACATAGATTTAATAATGCAAACTATATGCTTTACACACTTTGCATGCTTTGACACATTTAACCCATTAAAGTGAATTTGGGTGGTGTGTGTTAGTTCTATACGTGCAATAAAAAGACAATAATAGTAAAAGATATAGTAATAAACAGTTACATTATGCACAAGATAAGATCATTAGTTGCTGTTTTTTGAATCTATATATTTGATATCTGTGCAATATCAATCTCAGCTATATTATTATTCAACACAATATTACTTATTAATAGTACTTTTTTTTTTTTACTACTAATACATCGAGGTATTTGGATTTATTTACTCTGAAAACCAAATGGACTTATCAATATATCATATAAAACTATTAATATCAACTATAAGAACTACACATTTACATTTGTGATTGATCTACACATTATTTATTATTATTATTATTATTATTATCATTATTATTATTATTATATGTCAGCAATATGAAAACATGTCCACATAAAAACAAAGAAAACAAAAATTTAAATAATGAATTGATTAATAGTGGCTGATTACTGTTGTGTCTGTATAGGAGCTGATTAATTGACTAATCATATACACTTTATCTTTAACCCTTTGTAAGTCTGCTCAACCGTTAGATGGTAGAGATGATATCTGATCAAAAACAAAATCTATTGAACCCATTTAACTTTTTGGGCAATCTTTACCACTTGTATGAGGTATGTAATGCACAGACACACCATCAGATTGTGTTATGGTTGCCATGGATACAGGCTGTGGCAGTGCTGCTGACATAAGAGATCCTGCTGGAGACATTTTTGAAGTTGAGTTGAATTTTTTTCATCTTGAACATGAACAGAATGAGTCTCTAACATGTTTTTTTAAAAAAAGATTTTGATCAAATGAGGTCTGTAGAGGTCTGTAAAATTAACATTTAAGGTAAATTAGAAGCAAAATCCATGTTTTATCCTCTCATGGCCACAAAGAAGTAGTAGAGGAGCAATGTGTGTTGGAAGACTGAGACATAGATTTTTACATTTTGTTGAAAGTGGAAGAAGTTTGGATACAGTGTTCAAACTATGGGAGAAATCATTATGAAACAGTGAAATAAAAATAAATAAATAAATGGTTTTAATTGTGAGTGAAAGCATGACTAGTTCAATATATAATGTTTCATGGTGTTTTGTTGTTTCAGCTTTAAGAGCTTTAAGTTTAAAGTGCAGAGTATCATCACGTCTCCCATGAATGGATTTAATGCTAATGATCATCAAAGACAGTATAAATTTGTTATATATATGTTGGCATGGCCTCAAATAAGTAGGAAAAGCAAAAACAAATGATTTTTAAAATATAGCACTTTCTTGGTGTGACCTACAAAGGGTTAAAGTGTGTCAATAAATTGCAAACATTGATACTAGAAACTATAAACAACTTTAAATGAATAAAATACAAACCACTGTGTGAAAAGTGAAAACCATGGTGCATATTGTATTATTTTACGGAGTGAGTGATCTTCAAAATAGACGATCTTTGCAGAGGACCGGTGGCTGCTGCTGCTGCTGCTACATCCAGTTTGTCGTCCTGCTCGCTCCCGGTTTGGCGCGTCACTGCGTTGCTGTGGAGACCCGTTACGGCCGCCGGTGATGAGAGGCGCCGTGTTTACCTGCAGCCAGGGAGCCTCCATCCATCATTTATACACAGGGAAAGGAGGAGAAAGGAGGAGAAGGAGGAGAGGAAGAGAGGAAGGAATGAGGCCAATCAACAGGTGCTTTTGTCCCATAGGAGAGGATGGATGGATGGAGGGATGGATGGATGGATGGATGGATGGATAGAGGGATGGAGGGAGGGATGGATGGATGGATGGATGGTTGGATGAATGGAGGGATGGAGGGAGGGATGGATAGATGGATGAAGGGATGGACGGAGGGATGGATGGACGGATGGATGGATGGATGGACGGAGGGATGAATGGATGGATGGATGGAGGGAGGGATAGATGGATGAATGGATGGACGGAGGGATGGTGGATGGATGGATGGATGGATGGATGAGGGATGGATGGATGGATGAATGGATGGTTAGATGGATGGATGGTTGGATGGAGGGAGGGAGGAAGGGATGGATGGCTGGATGGATGGAGGGATGGATGAGTGGAGGGATGGATGGATGATGGATGGATGAGTTGATGGAGGGATAGATGGATAGATGAGACACTGAAACTTACATGGACCATAATTATAAGAGGACATAGCCTGTAGTCCATCAGGCGCTTATTAGCATTGTGAGCACACACACACACACACACACACACACACACACACACACACACACACACACACGTCTCTTTTCTCCCACACTCCTTTCTTCCTCTGTAATGAAGGGCCCTTCAGCACTTATATCAGCTCTGAGAGAGAGGGAGTTGAAAGAAAGGAGCAGTAATTACTCAAGAGCGTGAACTGGAGAGCAAAGGGAGCGGAGCTGTGTGAGCCGAGCAGTTGGATGGAAGGAAATGAGCGTGGATGAGTGTTTTTTTTTTTTAATTTATTATTTCTTTCTCCCTCTTTCTAATCAGTCACCATCCATCCATCCATCCATCCATCCACTCCTCCTCCTCTTCTTTCTCCTCCTCCTCCTTCTTCTTCTTCTTCTTCCATCCTCTGCCCATGCTCATTTTCTTTTGAGTGGCAGCGTGTGTGGGAAGTGAAGGCCAAGAAGTATTTCATGCGATTGTCACACTGTCACGCACACACACACACACACACACACACACACACACACACACACACACACACACACACACACACACACACACACACACACACACACACACACACACACACACACACACACACACACACACACAGAGGCACAATACAAACAGAAAACACATCTCATCACTGACTTTTCCCTCTGTCTACTCCTCTGTCGCTGTCACATCGCTTCTTCACCTTCACTTCAGCTTCTTCCTCCTTCCTCTTTGAGCTCCTCTCTTCTTCCTCCTTCCTCCTCCTCTTCCTCCTTTTTAACGCCACTTTGCATTACTCCCCTACTCCTCTGCAACATAAGGGCCCTTCATCCCTTCATCCTCCTCTGTTTTGCAACTCGTCGTACTTCTTCTTCTTCCCAAATTTTTTTTCTCTTCACCAAGGTGCTCTCCTCCTCTTCCTTTTCGCCTACACATCGCCTCCTCATCTCCTTCAAGTACTCTCCAATTCCTCCTCTTTTTTTTTTCTTCTTTACCTGAGTTCTTCTTCTTCATCTTCTGCTTGATAATTCGTCACATCTTCACCTCAAAAGTTCTCACATCCCTCACATCCGGCACTCCACTGTGTGTGTGTGTGTGTAACTAATGATTATTCATTATGAAACTCACTCAGTCTCTCAATTAATTCTTCTTTTTTTAATGTGTAACCTCAGAAAATAGAGTGAAACATGCTAATATCCTATTGAAAGTTAATTCTAAACTATATTCAGTAGTTTAACCCTTTACATACTTTCATATTCTGGCTCATAATTAGTCTATACAACATTTCACATTCATAAATCCTCCCATCAGTCATTCATAATAAATGTTTGATTAACCCTCCTGTTGTCCTCAAGTCAAGGAAGGAAGGGAGGAAGTAGGGAGGAAAAGAGGAAGGAAGGGAGGAAAAGAGGGAGGGAGGAAGGAAGGAAGGAAGGAAGGAAGGAAAAGAGGGAGGGAGGAAAGGAGGAGGAAGGAAGGGAGGAAGGAAGGAAGGGAGGGAGGAAGGAAGGCAGGAAGGGAGGAGGGAGGGAGAAAGGAAAAGAGGAAGAAGGAAGGGAGGAAAAGAGGGAGGGAGGGAGGGAAGGAGTAAAAGAAAAGAGGGAGGGAGGGAAGGAAGGAGTAAAGGAAGAGGAAGGAAGGGAGGAAAGGAGGAGGAAGGAAGGAAAGAAGGAAGGAAGGAAGGAGAAAGGAAAGAGGGAAGGAAGGAAGGAAGGGAGGAAGGAAGGAGGGAAGGAAGGAAGGAAGGAAGGAACAGTCAAAACAGACGGGGTCAATTTAACCCGGGAGGACGACATGAAGGTTAATAAAAAACATTAAAAATCAGTATTTTATGATCCAGAAATAATCCAAATTGTTGCCATTTAAATCAGCTTTAATCAATATCTTTCTTTTTTTTTAGCTGTCTGGCTTCATCTGGACTGTTTTGGATCACTCTGCGCCCTTATCGTGTCATTTTCCGCCACTGTTGTGAGAGTAAAAAGCTGTAAAAAGCCTGACTGTAGCTTCCACTACCTGCTCAGCACCACACAGACACACACAGTCAGTCAGCTGTAGACTAGCTGCTGAACATACTGGAGCATTTAGCAGCTAACAGAGCCACATATTTCCCTCAGGAGCCGGTAGGGAGTGAAAACAGAGTTAAACAGAGAGCCAATATTGGACTTACATTCATCAGATGGATAGAAACACGACTCTAAACCAATGATCATTTAGCTGGATGTGGAAATAAGCTGTTTGAACTGAATTGGTGATATTTCAGTGTGATTGTTGGGAGGTCTGCATCTAGCAAATTCTGTAGCTTTCTGTAACTGCACCTCAGTTACTACTTTCACTTTTTGTGTTCAACTCTGTGAATATCTTTAAGGAGCGACTGTGTGGAGACAGATGAATGGATAAGTACCCAGCTCACCCTGCCACTGGAAATATATTAAGTTCATATTTTACTTTTTTTTACTTTTTTTAACAATATCTTTATTGACTTTTTCCAGATACATTGACATTACATTGTCAAAGTCTCCCTTCCAAACCAACCCCTACCAGTCTTCACCCTCCCCATCCCTCCCCAACTAATCTATCACTTCTCCCACAAAAAGCAAATAAATTAAAAAACTAAATAAGTAAAATTAAAATTAAAAATAAAAATTAAAAATTAAAAATTAAAAATTAAAAATTAAATTAAATTAAATTAAATTAAATTAAATTAAATTAAATTAAATTAAAAATATAAAATAATATAAAAAATAAATAAATAATAAATAAAAAGTAAAAAGTAAAAAATAAATAAATAAATAAATAAAAAATATAAAAATAAAATAAAATAAAAAATAATAAACAAATAAGTGAAATACAATTTTAAAAAAATGTTAAAAAGGGTGGATAATTATAAGAGTGGTAAGGAGTTATCAGTTACTACTTTCACTTTTTGTGTTTGCAACCAAATGCATCACTGTGAATGTCTTTAAGCAGCGACTGTCCAAAAAGTGAGCACAGTTATCCCCGTTTGAACTATTTTTGCACTCGTGAACTTCAGCAATCAGACGGTATATCGCTTGAATTAGCTCATTTCAAGCATGTTTTTCTGTTCCGCTCTGCCGCTGACCTTTCGTTCCACCTCAGGACGTGTTGAGACAAACACCCTGAGAAAGCGAGGCGTGAACGAGGGCCTGACAACATCAGACGGGGACGAGCCGTCGTCGTCCAAATCAAATGGAAGATGTTTGACTTCAGGACAAATAATGTGGTATCCGCCGTCGCCTCTCTTAATATTTACATGTCTGACACACCTGGAGACGAACAAATATTTAACATAACCATTTTGTTCTGAGAATCCTCCACAGTGGAGAGAGTCAAAAACTCGATTTACAGGAAACTCACTGGCTTACTGGAAATATGTTTTTTCAGTAAATTATAATTTAATGCAAATTAAAGTAGTTCTCATTGTGTTAGTGAGATTTTAGTCTACAGCAACCGCACATTTCACACGGCTGTGTAGGTGGGGAGATGCCGCTGTAGAGGAAGAAACACATGAATCAAAGTATATCTCGCACAAAGATCTGCAAAAAAACAAGTAAAGTTAGTAATTAATCAACTTATTGATCTGTGAAACGTTAATGAGTCTACATCTCCACCCTTTCATTTTCATTATCTCGCTTTCTGGTTAAAAGGTTTGTCATGTGATCTTGTAGGTGTTGATTCTTTACTGAATGTATGTAGGTTTAGGATTAGGGTGCTTTGCTTCTGGGATAAAACTAGTGTAGTTTTTAATCAAATAATTATTCTTTTATAAGTTTATGACCATTTTAAACTATTAAAAATCTACTTCCCATCCTCTCATCTTCATCTAGCTTTACTTTCTGGTTAAAAGGTTTGTCATGTGATCTTGTAGGTGTTGATTCTGTACTAAATTTCTGCAGGTTTGAGATTCTGCTGCATCTCTGGCATTAAAATGATTTAGTTTTTTAATATAATAATTACTCTTTTATAGGTTTATGACCATTTTGAACTGCTGAGAATCTACTTATCCTTCTTCTTAGCTTCAAAAAGTTTGTCATGTGGCTTTATAGATGCTGATTCTTTACTAAATGTATGTAAGGGGGTTGGGATTGTGCTGCAAAAAACACAGAGTCACTATTTTAAAGCTGATACCTTCCACTGAATTCCTCATTTTGGAGCCAATCTCTTCAACAACCCCCCCCCCCCCCTCCTCCTCCTCCTCCTCCCCCTTCCCTTAAAACAAGTTGGAGGTGAGTGAGAAACAAGAGAAGAATGAGAAGTTTGTGTGAATAAAAAAGACAGGAGGGATGCAGAGCGAGTGTCAGGGAAAGGAGGGAAAGGGGGTTTGGCTCTGGGTCGGGGGATGCAGACGTCGGCCGCATGTGAAAAGCAACGGCAACAAAAGCTCAGCGGGGGCAGCTGACGGCAACATACGTGTGAATTGGTGGGGTGATTGGGACTAATTGATCACCAGAGTCACTATCGGTTCATTACTGAGGTGGTAATGACCCCTAATCAGTACACAGGAGCAATCAATCACAGCTTGATTACTAAAAATGATGAAGAAATATAAGAATTGAAGGATTAAATGAATGATGAGTGGGATTTTTGGGGATTTTAGTGTCGCTTTTATTAGCGAAAAACCTTTGAAATGCACCTTTATATATGAGTTTAAACTATATAGCTGAGACTGAGGTTTTATCACATCAGCAAATCCTGAAAAAGAGCAAAATTCAAGTCTTTATTAGTTTTGTGTGTTTTTTAAAGGTGTTTTCTATCCGAGGAAATCTGACATGTGTTTTTTTTTTTAAATGGAAAATGGGCCTGAGGGGGGCAAATGGTAACCGAGCCACACCCAGAGTAGAGCGAGCAGCACTCACTCACGACAACAAAACTGTAATGGGAGAGGCCTTTTCACACCAGTCCATCTGTATGCATAAGAAAACACACACACACACACACACACACACACACACACACACACAGACACACATACACTGAAATGAGGCGGCTCGTATGTTGCATGACAGCAGAAAGTGTCTGAGTGGCCGGAGGGGGAAAAGTTTGCCTCTGTTCCTGTTCGTGTTTCGTGCTAAAGATGGAGTGATGAAAACATTTTCCATGTCGTGTTGCTCGGCTCTGCTGCTACCATGACCGTATGTTTGTTGAATAAGGAGGCCCTTGTCTGTGTTTCTGTCTGTCTGTCTGTCTGTCTGTCTGCCCCCTGGCTGGTCAGATGATGTCTGTCTGTCGGTGGCGATGCGTCTCTCTTGTCCTCCACTCAAAAGCAGGAGAACCAGTCTTGATTGTAAAGATAAGATAGAAGAAAAGAAAAGAGAAGAAGAAGGAAAAAGAAGGTTGGAAATGGTGGGAAGCAAAAAAAAAAAACACATGAAGAGGTTTTTTTTTGTTTTTTTAAAAAAAGAAGGACCTAAAAAAAAACTAGAGGTCAGGAGAGGAGAGCTGAGGAGAACTACCAAGGATAAGTAGAGAGAGGGGGGGGGGGGAGAAAGAAAGAAAGAAAGAGAGTGAGGCAGAGAGAGAGAGAGAGAGAGAGAGAGAGAGAGAGAGTGAGAGAGAGAGAGTGAATGGGCCCTTTGTGATCAAAAGGCTTGTTTATTTTCTTGGCGCTTGAACTCTTCAGGAGCCACATTGGGCCTGTCTGCACTGTCTAGCTCGCGTCCTCATCATCGCCTACCAACATCCCAGCAACCGGCCCTGAATCACGGAGAGGAGCCGGACCGCCGAGAACCAAAAACAAGCACCTCACATGTTTCGGAGAATAGAGTTTTTAAACATTGTAGCTGTGGTTCAATGTCAACGTCACATAAAGGGTGACTAAAGTGGAGACGTCTCAGTTTAAATGGATTCATGACAAGGGATACAACTTTAGTTCCTTTTTTTATTCATCACATTGAAGTAGTGGAAAGTGTCAAAGTACATTTACTCTTACTTTACTCCAGTATTTCCCTTTTACTTTATGTTTAAGAAGGAAATATTGTACTTTAATGCATCAATATAAACAATAAAATCATATAATATATATAAAACAACACTTCTACAGGACATTTTTCTGCATTATGAGTAATTGTACTTTAATATCTTACATGCATTCTGCTAATAAAACTTATGTTATAGTAATAATATGAATGCAGGACTTTTTAAATGTATTTTTACTCAAGTAGCAGATCTGAATTCTTCTTCCACCACTGTCACATTCCCAATTATCTCAGCTACTTGCCCTTAAAGTTGGACAGACAGACTTTATTTCCTTTTTTTTCATCACATTCAAGTAGTGGAAAGTGTCAAAGTACATTTACTCTTACTTTACTCCAGTATTTCCATTTTACTTTATGTTTAAGAAGGAAATATGGTTATTTTTAGTCACTTAAAACAGCTCCATACCCGCCTGATATAACATTAAAGTACCATGCACACACTAATATATCAATATAAACAATAAAATCATATAATATATACAAAACAACACTTCTACAGGACATTTTTCTCCATTATGAGTAATTGTACTTTCGTATTTTACATGCATTCTGCTAATAAAACTTATGCATGACTTTTTAAATGTATTTTTACTCAAGTAGCAGATCTGAATTCTTCTTCCACCACTGTCACATTCCCAATTATTATCTCACTTAAAACAGCTCCATATCCGCCTGATATAACATTAAAGTACCATGCACATATTAATGCATCAATATAAACAATAAAGTAATATAATATATACAAAGCAACACTTCTAAAGGACATTTTTCTGCATAATGAGTAATAATATGAATGCAGGCCAGATCTGAATTCTTCTTCCACCACTGTCACATTCCCAATTATTTCAGCTACTTGCCCTTAAAGTTGGACAGACAGACTTTAAACTTGAATCCTTTGAAGGAGCCAGTGATGTAGAGAATAGTAAATAGCGACAGCATAAAGAACTATTTCTCATATCTGACTCATGAATCTTTCACTATTTTTTTTCTTGTGTCCTTGCGTTACTTTGCCCTTTGCCAACAAAGTAATACATAATAATAATAAAAAAAGTCACTTTCATCTGGTTGAAAAACTGCGTCAAAGAGAGCATGGAGCATTTTGGTTTTGATTTCATAAGGTTTAAATACATTACTGAGTGCAGACAAAGTGTTTTAAGTCCTGTCAATCATCATATTCACTATCTAACAGTGTCGTATATTATGTATCATATTGTTTTCAGCTCATTATTCAGCTTAATAAAATATATAAACTCCAATTGACCCTGTTTAATCTTGGTGGTTTTACCCAATAATCTTAACTCTAAGATTTTTCTATAGGAGGGTTTGTGTGTGTGCAACTTTGAAGATGATAAAGATGGAAAAAAAGCTAGTTAGTGGGTCTCGAGTTAATTAAAAGTATTCAAAATGCAGTTTTAGTAGATTTGAACAGCATAGTGTAACAACTCTGAATCAGTGGGGACATTAGATTAGTTTTAAATATTATAAGGAGCACATATGATAGTATTTGATCAAAAACAAGTAAAGAAATACAAGTAAAAATATTCTACACATACTATATTATATCATTATATCACTCATATGTATATATAAACTCCAATTGACCCTGTTTAATCTTGGTGGTTTGACCCAATAATCTTAACTCTAAGCTTTTTCTAGATGGAAAAAAAAGCTAGTTAGTGGGTCTCAAGTTAAGATTATTTAGTTCAAACTTCAGCCTAACATATTTGGTATTATTAGAAACTTAATTAAAAGTATTCAAAATGTAGATTTGTAGATTTGAACAGCATAGTGTAACAACTCTGAATCAGTGGGGATGTTAGATTAGTATTAAATACTACAAATATGGACATAGTGTTACTTCACCTAAAGACCAGAAGCACATATGACATCATTTGATCAAGAAATACCAGTAAAACTATTCTACACATACTATATTATATACTCATAGATGTTTGATAAATCCTCCTCTGCATTACATATAAATGAAAACTGAAAACTCCCACATTACACCACATTACGGCGTATTATAATACATTACAATATATTACCGTAAACTTCACTACATTACGTTACATTAGGGGATTTTGCATGAAGGAGGAAGAGTCGTATAGTATGCAGTCACTCACATTCAGACATTAAAAAAAAAAACACTCTCTCTGTCCCTCACTCTCTCCTCCAGCTGGTATTCACACATGTGTAATGGGATTAACACGCTCTTGCACTGAGGAGGAGGAGAGAGAGAGAGAGAGAGAGAGAGAGAGAGAGAGAGAGAGAGAGAGAGAGAGAGGAGAGGAGAGAAATGGAGGAAAAAGGGGAGGATGAGGCCATGGAAGAAATGGGGGAGGAGGAGGAGGAGGAGGAGGAGAGAGAGAGAGAGAAGTGAGAGAGAGAGACAGAGGGGGCTAAAAAGGGGAAGGTTGAGGGGGAGGAGAGAGCGGGGTTCCTGAAAAGGAAAACAAATGTATAGAGGAAAGAAAGAGGGGTGGCAGAACTCTTTCCATTAGCTTGTTATTAGGCTACGGGAGGTCACGGGGGACATTTGGGGCTCATTTGAATTTTGGAGAGGACAACCCCCATGAAGCTCCATCTGCATACAGTCAGACTAAAGAAGTGTCTTTTTTAACTTAATCTTATTCTATAATTAACTTATCTTTATAGTTATATCTATAACTTTATAACTTTAATTACCTGCAGCCTTCTCATATGAGTTTATTATTGATGACAGTTTATTAAAGTAGAATTAAACACATATAAAGTTAATCAAAGTGATAACTAGTCTACATATATTAAATATTTCTGAATGCAAAGTGGAGAGAAAATAAGAGCATGTAAGGTCACAGTTTGAGGATATAATGATGGTCAGTATTTTACATGTAATCTGAAATATTTAAACTAATATTTGATAAATTGGCATGAAGTTTGGTATAAACAGGGTTGTGAAGGTTACTTAGGAAATGTAATAGGTTACAGATTACTAGTTAACCTATTTATAATGTAATAAGTAATGTAACTATTTCAATCACTTCACTATCTAATTCAAAGTAATGTAACTTATTACATTTGATGACTTCTTCTTCTAATTTTCTAACTAATGTTTTCAGCTATTAGGGTAAATGTTCCCATTAAGCACTAAAATCTAAGCCCAGCTGTTTTTCATGGTTACTGACATGATTTATAAAAGAGATCATTTCTTATAAAGCAACATTTATCTCTCATTTAAAAATGTATTTATTAGTTCATGTAGATTTTAGAATATAAAATAAAGATATTTGATGACCAAAAATCAAAAGTCTTGCATGGGCTTAATTGTTACTGTTTAGTTTAGTTTAGTTTATTTGGATCCCCATTAGCTGTTACCCAGGCAACAGCTACTCTTCCTGGGGTCCATGTTAAAATAAATACAACCAATTACAATATAACATAAATGCATACCTAAATAGAGTCTGTGACACCATTTAAGCCCAAATCATGATTTATTTACTAAATATATAAAAAATAATATTGATTTAAAAGAATAAAAAACAGCAATATATGTATTCAGTAACATGTTAAATATTAAAACATGAGGGAAAAAATCCTCCTAAGCAAAATGTTAAAGGTCTGACTTCAGATATAACCTCCTTTGTAATCATCAACATTTCCATAAGTAACTATTTAATTACACATTTCTTCTCAGTAACTGTAACGGATTACAGTTACATTTATTTTGTAATTAATATTACTGTTAAATGTAACTAGTTACTCCCCAACACTGGGTATGAGTATCCAAAGTGCAGAGAGGATAAATCTTTCTGATTGTGGAGATCATAAATATTTCAATGAGTCATTTTCATAAAGTCAAGAGTTAGTTATTCAAGAATAGAAATAAAACTTTATTTAACTTCACTTTTTCCACAGACTTCTGTCCCAAGTGGGAATTTGAGAAAAAGAAGTTTAAGCATTTAATTAGGCACAAGTCATTTCTTCTGCAGAGAGCCGGCGTCACATTCAATAAACCTTTAATGTGGACGGAGACAGTGAGAGGCCACATTCAGTCCTTGAAGAGGAAGAAGGACTGCAGGGAGGAATGTGAGAGTTATATTTGACCTATTTGCGGCTACGTGCCAAGTCTGTAACGGAGAGAGAAGAAGAAGAAGAAGAAGAAGAAGAAGAAGTAGAAGAAGAAGAAGAAGAAGAAGAAGAACATGACTAAGGGAAACCTGAGAGGCAGAGTACACAGACGAGGGGAATGACTGAGTGAAGGAGAGAAGTGTGAGTTGGCAAGACGGGGAAGAGGGGGAGAAGGAGACGTCGCAGAAAGAGGAGGAGGAGTGCGAAGGAGCAGGAAAAGTGTGTGTGTGTGTGAGAAAGAGAGAGAGAGAGCGAGAGAAAGAGAGAGAGAGAGAGAGAGAGAGTATGGCAGGGATTAGGAAGTCAAGCAGCCAGCAGTCAGTGAGAGCAAGGTATGTGTGGAACGGTGTCAGTCTATATAGAGCTCAGTGTGTATGTGTTAACAGTCTCCTCTGTCTATCTCTGGAGGAACTCCCTCTTCCTATTCCTATTGGCACCATGCACGGCTTCCTCCCATAATACACTCCCCAAATACCCAGACTACTCTGTCAGCTCTGTCAATATAGAAACACACCGCCTGCATGTCGAAGGAACACTGCAAACTTGTGTGTATATTCTGAGACTGCACATCATCATTCACACTCCGTCACTCGGCTGCCTGTAAGCTCTACTTTTAGAGCTTTAGTGGTTTCCTACATTTCCCAGAATGACTTTCAACCAGTGTGTAAAATAACCCCCTGTGTGACATTTTTGGGGAGGTAGGGAGGGGTTCAGGTGCTGCTGTGGGTGGTAACTTTCAAAACTGACAAGGCAAACATCAGCCACTCAGTTCAAGAAGTAGTGTTTTTAATTTATTTATTTATTTGGTGTGTGATGTAAGAAGTGTAAAAATGATTCTTTGAGATGATGAAAGGATTTTTATTTTACATCTAAATTAGTTCACATTTACAGGATGTTTTAAATATGCATAGAGAAGCACTATGGAGCATTAACCTTCCTGTCGTCCTCCGGGTCAAATTGACCCTGTCTCTTTGGCTGTTCCTTCTTCCCTCTTTCTTTAATTTTTCCTTCCTTCTTCCCCTCCTCCCCTCTTTCTTTGCTCCCTCCTCCTTCCATCCTTCCTTCCTCCTTTCTTTCCTCCCTCCCTCCTTACTCCTTTCCTTCTCTCCTAAAGTCCTTCTTCTTTTTGTCCTTACTCCTTTCCTTCCTTCCTTCCTTCTCTCCTTCCTTCCTCTTTTCCTCCTTACTCCTTTCCTTCCTTCCTCCTTTCCTCCCCTCTCCTTTCTTTCTTTCCTTCCTTCCTTCCTTCTCTCCTAAATTCCTTCCTCTTTTTGTCCTTCCTTCCTTCCTTCCCTCTCTCCTTACTTCCTTCCTCTTTTCCTCCTTACTCCTTTCCTTCCTTCTGTCCTTCCTTGACCTGAGGACAACAGGAGGGTTAAAATGATGTGAATGATTTGATTACAATATATTTTTATTGTCTTTATTATGAGACAAATCAAGAATATGACATTACACAATTACTCATAATGAAGGAAAATGTCCTCTAGAAGTGTTGTTTTATATATATTAAATAATTTTATTGTTTATATTGATTAATTAATGTGTGCATGGTACTTTAATGTTATATCAGGCTGACATGGAGCTGATTTAAGTGACTAAATAATACAATATTTCCTTCTTAAACATAAAATAAAATGGAAATACTCAAGTAAAGTAAGAGTAAATGTACTTTGACACTTTCCACTATTTGAATGTGATGAAGACATTAGGACTATTGTAAGGCTGCATGACTGACAGCGGCCCTAAAAAATATTAGAACATTAAGTTGATTTTTGCAGACTGTTGCATGCATGTCTACACAGTGTTATATTATCACAGCTCAGTGTCAGTAAATATTGTACAGTTAGTTTTGGACTACGAGAGTGTTGCAAGCCCTCACAGGTAGAGGTGTTGGTGTGACCTGCGTGGTGGTGGTAGGGCCCAAAATCCCTGGCGGCGGTCCTTAACCATCATTAATGCTATGATTGTGGCCATGTTGCTTATTTAAAGCTGCACTCATTTCATGGCCACTAGGGGGGCAGAAGAACTCCAAAACTAGATAACAGATGCACGGATGTTACACACTATTATCTTAAAAGTTTGTTGAAGTTGTTGCTTACTCATCCCACCAGCAGGGAGAAGCTTTAGTATCACACTGGAGTTGTGTTTCTGGCCTCATGATGAATTTAAGGCCAATATTTACTCGCCTGTCTCCACCAACTCCTGAGAAAAATATCTAGGTCCTGAGTCATCATTGACCATAATTGGCCTATTGTGCACTACCTTCCCAACCCTAAACAGCACATGGAGTTAGAGAAGAAAGTCCAGCAGTTAGTGACCCAGACTCAACCTGAAAGAAGAGTGAATATTGGACATAAATAAACAAAGAAGAAGCAGCAGCAGCAGAAGAAGACGAAGAAGAAGCAGAAGACGACGACAGCTCTGGCAAAAAAATTATAAAAATAGTACTTTTAATCAACAAATCTTTAACCCTCGGTAAATGCCACGCTAGTCAGCTAATAAACGTTAACCCCGCTAGCTGGCTAATAAACGTTAGCCCCGCCAGCCGGCTAATAAATGTTAACCCCGCTAACCGGCTAATAAACGTTAGCCCCGCTAGCTGGCTAATAAACGTTAACCCCGCTAGGCTAGTCAGCTAATAAATGTTAACCCCGCTAGCCAGCTAATAAATGTTAGCCCCACTAGTCTGCTAATAAACATTAGCCCCGCTAGCCGGCTAATAAGCATTAGCCCCGCCCCCAGTCTGCTGACGTTATCGGTTCTTGCTTTAGACCAGCAACGAGTTGGTTCTTGCTCTGGCTCCCGTTCTGAGGCTCTGGGCTGGAGCTTTGGCGGTGGAAAAGCAAAGAACCGGTGCTTAGTCAGGCTCTGGCTCCGAACCAGCTCCAGCTCAGTGGAAATGAGGTATAAGTGTCCAGAGGCACGACTTCGAATTAACGCTATTGTGTTTCTCAATGTCTGATGGGTGTATAAAGAACTGTTCACTATATCAACTTAAAAAGTGATAATGTAAAATATCCAGTTTCTTATAATCAATGTATGGCAACAAGGAGGGAGAAGAACTTCAAAGCAAAGACACAAAGATCTCAACATAGTATGTTATGAAGTTGTAAACTAACATATTAGCAAACCATAATCTATTTATACATCCAGCAGACAGGGAGCAACATAAAACGCCTCTGGTGTCATGTTTCTGTCCACTCAATGAATGTAAATCCAAAATTACCTCTCTTATAAGCTGGAAGTTTACTCCATTAGTCTCTTGGTCTTTAGCTGCTTGCTAACGGTCTGCTGTTTGGTAGCATGTAGCATAAAATGGGTTTATTTGAGCTAATTTGTCTAAAAACATCTGCTTGAAACGAGGTCGACGAGGTCAGAGAAACTGAGAATGGGTTCATTTTTGCAGGAGTTGAATAAAATGTGTCAGGTGAGCAGAAACATAACTCCGACGGGATGATAATGTTGTTGCCGGATGTATAAATAGGAAACTGTTTGCTAACACGTTAGCCATAACAACTTAATAAGGTGGTAATGTGTCAAGTCTGTTTTCCTGTTAACTTATTTAGGGGTTTTCCTGCTCCTTTCCTTAGTGTCCAAAATTGCTTGAAGTAGCTTTAAATCGTGACATTTAGAGTATAAAGTTGTGGCTGCGTCGCAATTGGAGGAAAAGGCGTCAATGAGTCTTTTTAAACAGAATAGAAACCTGTAATGACCGTCATTAGAAACCTAAAATCTGTTACCGAACCTGAGAATTTTTTTTGATACTACCAATTATTTTGCACAAATAGCTTTACAGGTGCAAAATATAGTAAGACCAGAACAGATGAAATACACACAGTAGAACAGTGAATAACCAGAAAAAGGAAAAAGTAGGAATATATTATGACAACTTGAATAAATGTGATAAATTGTGCAGAAAATTAAGCATTAAGAAAATTACACCAAAAAGCAACAAAATGAGTCCTATAAAAGCATACCAGTAGGTTTTATACCCAGTAGCTGATTTGTGAGAGTGGTGAATTATTTTTAGGCTAAATGCTTCCTTGAACTTTTCCTTTTTCCCTTCCCTCCGCTGTAAATCACTCTCCGAAAACTGAATTAAACGTAAAATGTAATTAAGCAGCGATAATGACGCTAACAGGCGCTTTGCCTTATTTTATCTCACAGTGGTGTGCATTCATACGTTTTTTACTGTCTGTTGACAGCAGAGTCAGAACAGTATGTAAAAGTCGACAGTGCTAACACAGCGACGGGCCAATGAAAATACTAACTAGGTGCTCAGGTTTGGTTGTGTGTTGATCTAAATGTCTGTGGCTTGGATGCAAATGTGCAGAAGCTAGAGTGTGTTTTTCTTTCCTGTTGAGACTCTGATCTCTGTGCGTATCAGGGTTTTTTTAAACCTGCTGTTTTTCCAGCATGCACGGACCTACTATAACTTCACATTTATCTCTCCTTACTCACACTCACATTCTCTCTCTCTTTTAAACTTCCTCTTCATCTTCAACCCCGCTGCCTCTCCTCTCGTCTGTTATCCGTCACTCTGTTCTTTCTCTTGCTCTGTTTCCTTTCCTTTCCGTGCGTTAAAACAGATCCGAGATCCAACAGGGAGCGTCACTTATTTTTTCTACTCATCCCCTCTTTCTCAATTGTTTCAATATAATGTATATACTTCCCCTGACATGTATAGTCTACTGTCATGTCATCACAGGCATGTGAGGCCCTGTTGTATGTCAACGCTTGTCTGTACCTGTGTGTCTCCGAGACAAATTATAGTTACTGTGCCGAGAGATTAAGGTGACTCTGACTCAGATGGCTTTGTCCAAACCTTCGTATGTTTGACTTTTCCTTCAAATTCTGGTCTAACAAAGCGTCTTATTGGCTCGTTCCACAGTCAGGGCTTATAGGGATATTATCAGGGACAAAACGACTGCATTGGAAAACATTTCTTTTCTGTCCCACCAACCTTGAAATCCTGAATTAGAAACTCAAACGTTGCATTACAGTGAAGGTTTTGTCTTGTTTTGAAGCTTCTACGTGTCTTTTACACATAAGTTATATATGTGATATGCAGTTTTAGCTCTTACCTGACACTTTTATCTGTTCATTTCTTGCTAAAATACTTTAATGGTAGACTGACACACAAATCAGTTGTCGATATTATCAAGTTTGTGGCTTGTTATAGTTACAACAAGCTTCATCTACCCACAGAATGATCCTGCCACTTAAAATCAAGGGGATTTCTTCCACTGTTTGTACTTATTGCAAGCCTTTCTGGATAAATGATGTCTCGGGTATAAAATATCAAATGTTGGGCGCGGGCAGGGTGGAGTATGGTGGGCTTGGCTGCACACATTTACGCTTGGATGGGTTTGGATCCAGTGTGAGTTTGTCTGACTTGGGTTGAGATTGGCTGGCACTGTGTTTGTGTAGGTTTGGCTGGGTTGGCGGGGGTTGGCCTGGCGGGAAGCAGCCTATAGGCCCAGCAATATGCAGGAGTCCCGCTCTTTCTGGCTGCACTCAAGAGCGTGATGGCAACAGACATCACACCAGGCTTGCGGTGATTAGCCAGACCGACAACGAGCCAACCAACCAGCCATCCAGCCAACCACAAGCAGCCGGGCCACCTACCACACGCCCCGAGCTCACAGTTTTGTTTCTATAGCTACGGAGTGACTGTCTGCATCACCGCGGTTACCAGGGGACGTTGTGTCTGGAGGTGTCTGGATTATGGGCGCTTGGGGAGACAGTCAAACGTCAGAAGCAGATGTGGTGTTGCGTTGGCTCGTGTATTTACATTTTAGGCGTGTAGCCATGTGCGGAGACATGAAGGCTGGGGGGGCAAATCAGCAGGCTGGTTCACACCATATTCATCCATCCTGACAGTCAGGAGGGAGGGTAAAGTCTGATCTGAGGGTTCATACACTGATGGACCACACTGATGGACCACACAGATGCAGAAGTTTACAGAATTTTACCATATTTATGTAACTTTTCACACCTCTTCAGACTTTTTCCTCTTCTCTATGCACCTTGGAGGCAGGAGAAGTTGTGCCACAAATCCCTTCTCTACTTGTGACACTTTAACCACCTTAATCTGCTCTAGGGTAGATCTGTTCAACTCTGATCACATCAAACATAACGGATATATACTACTCAACATCCAGACAATGCCTGAGGAGTCAATAATTGGCACAAATAGTCTTGAGGATTACCCTAAATAAACAGGATCAACTGAACAAATACACAATCGACAGGCCAGGTTCGTGAATACTTGTAGTGTTAGCTGTTTTCCCAGTCATTTTAATATAAATTAAAAATAACACAAACCAGTGTGACATGTTTGTACTGGTTTTGCAACACAGACAGTTAAACCGCTGAGGGAGAATTTACATGTTAAATGTGGCAAAACATGCCAACTGCTCCACCGTGACTACCGATTCAAAACAAGGCGAAACTCATTTACATGTATTTTAACACAGAGGAGAGGGAATAGCTTGAGTGTCAGATTTGTGCAGACAATTTAAAGAAGAATACAACAACCTTTTCTGATTGATTACTGTGCTTTGGGTTTATCTAATTGGTTATGGAAAGGAGTGTGTGTCATCCTTCAGCTGAACTGAGATCACAGGAGAAACGTCAAGACTTCAACAGACATCTCATTTCATGCTCTTAAGAAAAGATTAGCAATAAGTGAATCAGAAGAATAGGTTTTACTTCCCTGAAAATGACAAAGGGCAAAGAGTGAGAAGTAGCTCAGCGGTTGGATTTGAAGGATTTTCGTGACAGCAGATTGATCATAATCCAGAGAAAGAGAAATGCAGGGGAATTTCTAAGAGGAACAAAAAGTAAGAAAAAAGTTTTTTTTGTCAGTTTGTTACAAGAGCCGTGATTCAGCTTGTTTTTATAAAGATTTCGAAGCCTTCAGTGGAATTTTGTAGTGGGATGAACATCTATGCTTTCCAAATCTTGCCTTGTTAGTCTAACTCTTGACATCCTGCTTCCTCACTACTGCAGCACGTCACACTTCTCAGAGATAGTTCACCTATTTGTATTATAGTAAGAAAGAAAGAAACACCTCAGAGTTAGGATTGTACAATTTGATAATGAATGCAAATACTATGTGCTTTTAATGCATCTATTTATTGATGGCAAGTGAAGTTAAAGAGAAAAAAAAACATGAATTAATTAAAATATGTTTGATCAGGGAGAAGAAAGAAAGTGATAAGTCACACATTTTCATTTCTGCCGTCACTGATGTATACTGGAAAATACACTTTAAGAAAGAGAGAAAGCATGAGAAGCAAGAAAACTTCATGAGTACAGAAAAGACCTGTTCATGTTCCCAGCAGTGGCTGAGTCTCAACTATATTGGTCAAAGGGCACCACCTGGTGGATTTTGAGACAAACTG
This sequence comes from Scomber japonicus, assembly GCF_027409825.1. Lineage (NCBI taxonomy): Eukaryota > Metazoa > Chordata > Actinopteri > Scombriformes > Scombridae > Scomber > Scomber japonicus. The sequence continues at coordinate 7,581,488 of NC_070592.1, read as the reverse complement.
CAGCTTATGTCAAGTTGGTCAGTTTTCCTTTGAAGTGTTCAAACAAAAAATCAAATATTGGTCATTTAGAGAAACTGTCAAACCTGTTTAAGAGCCATGAAATATTAAAATACACTAAAACACGTAAAAAATCATTGAGATCAGGTAATATATCAGTTTTTATCATCATCTCAGCTCTGCGACCTCTACACGAGCCTCCGACCACCAACCTTCAGCGCTGTGGTCAGACTGAACCTGCTGATTTCACGGTTGCTTCACACCTGGTATTTCATTTCAGGTTTCCAAACATTTGGCTCATTCACATCTGGCATGCAGAGTGTGAGTGTGTGCAGCTTTACACACACACACACACACACACACACACACACACACACACACACACACACACACAGAGGTTCATTGACGGTTACACACTGCGTAGAAGAGTGAACATGGAGGTCGGGAGAGAGAGAGAGAGTTTCTTCCTAAGGGACCTGTGGGTTACTACATGTTAGTTCCCAGAAGAGAGACTGGGACTGACTGGAAACACACACACACACACACACACACACACACACACACACACACACACACATACACAGACCAGCCCACCCAGATCTGAACCACCCAGGACCAATAGCAGCATCATTATTTTATGAGATTGGATCATGAGGGAGGCGGCCGTATGTCAAAACTACACATCATCAGATTCACACAGAAGCCTCATATCTGCCATTCTGCCTTGTTTTTATTTCACCACAGCTGGCAGCTGATGGTAGAAACAGTTTCATAAGACTGGGACAAAGTCAAGCTAAATATAGAGGCAAACGAGGCAAGCGAGGATTACTGTTTTTCCCAAATTGGATCCTAACAGGGAACAGATAAAGAATGTACCCAAAAGTGGAAAAACAAAAAAGGAAAAAGGGCATATTTTGGTCATGATTTAGCCAAACCATGACTGCTCAGTTGAAACAGCAAGAGCCAATTGATTTGACCTTAAAATGTCAAAACCCAGTAATTTACCGAAAAGGAGGACTGAGTTTTACCCAGAAGCTATTTGTATGTGGGGTTGGATGCGCTGGTATGATTTACTGTAGATGGGAGGAGCGGTGTGGATTATGGTTTGGCTGATCTGTGACATTACGAAGCTGCTCTGGATCCAACTTATAAAAAATAAGAAGAAGAGGAGGAGGAGGCGCAGGAGGACGCATGTAGTTTTTGGAAAGAGAAGTTCGATCTTGGTTCCCTAAACAACAACAACAACAACCTTCTAAGCTGCAGTATGGAGGACTGTGGTACTACTGGGCAGAAATATAAGGTGTGGATGTGAGCAGGGGCCCCTCTGAGCTTAACGAGAGCACTAACACATTAAATATCAATAATTCCTGGATGGTTGCAGGGCTCCTGTCCTGCTCCAGGCACCCTGAATGATTCACTTGTTTGCCTCCCTGATGCCCCCCCCCCCCCCCCTCCCGCCCGAACATGTGCAACTGCAAGAACTTAAAGCAAAGTGCATGTGTGAGAGCTAAAAAATCCTCCTGCACTGTCAGCAACTCTCAAACCAAACATATTAGAGGTGTTTTTGATACTTGCAGAAAAAAAGGAACAATGGAAAACTGACCTAGAATAAAAATATTTTCACCTGAACTATTTTCTTTTCACAACTGGTTGAATTAAGGCAGGAATCAAAGTAAAAAGGATATATTTTTTTAAAAACCTTGTAATGTAATGTCTATGCTGTAACTGATCTGAAGCTCAGCATGTCTGTAATCAACAGGAACAAAGAGGGAAGTATGACTGCTTTCACTGGCTGCAAATACCCTCTTCTTGTTAGTGCTGCTACTTTGAAATGAGAAAGAGACAGAATTATCAATTATACAGGAAAATATGAGAGAGACAAGAAAGCACAGAAAGATAGTTTGCTGGAAGTTTTAAGGTGAAACATTGAAAACAGCCAATAGACAAAAAGTATGTGGACATAGAAAAAGAAACATTGTTCAGACACAGACAGAAAATGAGATGAATTCCTGGTTTAAAAAGCTTCCTGGCCTCACAGTGTCTTCATCAATTAATGTTTAAAACCATTAACAAATACAGACTTTTAATATGCTCTATCTGTACTTTGTATTTTTCTTGTTTATTTTCAAATGCACCTGATGTGTCCTCAGATTTACTGCATGTGAAAGTGAATGAGTGCTTGAACCCTGAATTGTTTGTGTGTTTGGAGGACACATTATTTTCAGATGATATTATATTGAGTTCGATTACTTTTGTTCAAAGTTTCTCAAGGAATATTATGCCAAAAAAAACAACTACTAGAGGCATGACAATTTTAAATCCTTTACGTTTAAAAATGTTTATGGCTTAATTATCTTTCTCACCAGTGCATAGAAAAATGTACATTAGACCGATATATTTTTAAGAGAAACTTCAACAAGCAAAAGTTATATCCCCCAAATGTATTGTGTGTAAAATAAAAAAAATCGATTTCAGTTAAAAATGTGTTTTTTTCTTGTTCCTGTGCTAAATGATGTGCAGAGTTTGACACTAAAAGGCTCTTTTTACATTTAAAACCTGATTTACAGGTGTGCACCTACGAGCATGATTTATGACATCACAACTAGTTTGGTGGTCAGTTGTAAGTGTGATGTTGAATCTTGAAGCATCCAGTGCACAAATACTGAGATTGGAGTTCATAGGAGACATCTTTTTTTGGAGACATACTTACATTCATTATTCATTGAATACTTGTTTCCAGTGAGGGTTGGACTCCGCCAAGGCTGCCCTTTGTCACCGATCCTGTTCATAATCTTTATGAACAGGATGTCTAGGTGCAGTCAGGGGGTCCGGTTTGGTGACCTCAGGATTGGGTCACTGCTTTTTGCAGATGATGTGGTCCTGTTGGCTTCATCAGACCGTGACCTCCAACTCTCACTGGATCGGTTCGCAGCCGAGTGTGAAGCGGCCGGGATGAGAATCAGCACCTCCAAATCCGAGTCCATGGTCCAGTGGAGGAGTTCAGGTACCTCGGGGTCTTATTCACGAGTGAGGGAAGGATGGCGTGAGATTGACAGGCGGATCGGTGCAGCGTCTACAGTAATGCAGACGCTGCACAGATCCGTCGTGGTGAAGAGAGAGCTGAGCCGAAAGGTGAAGCTCTCGATTTACCAGTCCATCTTCGTTCCTTCCCTCACCTATGGTCATGAGCTTTGGGTAGTGACCGAAAGATTGCGGGTACAAGCGGCCGAAATGAGCTTCCTCCGTAGGCTGGCTGGGCTCTCCCTTAGAGATAGGGTGAGAAGCTCAGTTATCCAGAGGGAGCTCGAAGTAGACCCGCTGCTCCTCTACATTGAGAGGAGCCAGATGAGGTGGCTCGGCCATCTAGTCAGGATGCCTCCCGGACGCCTCCCTGGTGAGGTGTTCAGGGCACGTCCCACCGGTAGGAGACCCCGGGGAAGACCCAGGACACGCTGAAGAGACTATGTCTCTTGGCTGGCCTGGGAACGCCTCGGGATCCCCCGGGAAGAGCCGGACGAAGTGGCTGGGGAGAGGGAAGTCTGGGCTTCTCTGCTTAGGCTGCTGCCCCCGACTGTGACCCGACCTCGGATAAAGCGGAAGACGACGGTACGGTATGGTACGGTATTCATTGAATATAGATTTGTCAATTAGAGTGAAGGAGGAGATTAAGGTAAGAAGGTAAGTTCACTTTTTTATGGAGTATAAAACATGTCAGATACAATTTATGACTCAAAGCAGATGCTTCTTATACTGTGGTTGAAGGGATCTGAAACATGTATATTTACGTCCACGTTAAAGTGTTTGTCTCACTTATTCATGTGTTACTGCAGCCTGTAAATCTGCAGAAAAAGCCTGAAACAAACGTCTGAAATGTTTATCTTGCCGCCAGTGTGCAGGTGAACATTAATGTGTGCATGCACGATACAAACAAAACAAGGAGCCACCTGTGAAAACATTATTCCACAGCACTGCTAATGGTCAAAAACTCCACAGGGCAGCTTTAATACAGCGCTGAAAAGCCGTGTTTGACTGGCCTCTCTCAACAACCCACAGTGATGTGACGACCTCCAACGCAAACGCCTGCTTTTCTTGCTCTGCTGTGTTTTCTCCCTGCAGGTAGCTGGTTGGGAGTTAGGAGTCGGGTTCAGACCTGAAACATCTGTCCTGTGCTGAGCGTCCAAATATATAAAGGACTGCCGCTCTGGGTTCAAAGCATCTTCCTCAACTACATACTTTGTCTGTTTGGTTTGAGTAGTAGTAATTGCCTCGAGTGAGAACAAAGTGTACTGACCACACACTGCAGAACCTTTACATCTCAGCAGCTGAGAAGTTCAACCACTGAAATAAGACTTGGTTGCATGATATTTGTGCGTATTCCAGGGAATTATTTGCTTTTTGTTTACCATGTCAAAAATATTAAATTTATACTTGTCAACAGTTTTGCTAAGTTTTTTAACCCTCCTGTCTTCCCGTCGACCGTGCAACTTTTGTCCTCCTGGGTCAAAATTGACTCAGTTTAGTTTGACTGTTTATAAAATATAAAGTGTAAATTATCACTAATTGCTGTGTTTTACACATATTTTTGGGGAAATATGGTCAATAGCCCTTTTTAACCCTCCTGTTGTCCTCGAGTCAAGGAAGGAAGGGATAAGGAAGGAAGGAGGGAGGGAGGGAGAAAGGAAAAGAAGTAGGGAGGAAGGAAGGAAAGAAGGACAGAGGAAAGAAGGGAGGAAAGAAGGAAGGAAGGTAGGACGGAGGGAGGAAAAATGGAAGGAGGGAGGAAGAAAGGAAGGAAGGAGGGAGGGAGGAAGGAACAGTCAAAACAGATGGGGTCAGGGGTTGCGTGTCATTCCCCCTCTCTCTGCCTCCTGTTTCCTGTCTATCTCCACTGTCCTGTACATTAATGGCAAAAAAGCCCGAAAAAATATACTTTAAAAAAAACAAAAAAACAGACGGGGTCAATTTGACCCTGGAGGACGAAACTATACCTCACTTTTCAGTTAACACCTGTTGTCCTCCTGGGGTAAAAATCAACCCGAAGACAATAAGAGGGGTAAAAGAGTGTTTGGTGGGTGAACAAAACACAAGATGTGGACTTCAGGTTTGCATCCAGCACATGGTTAGATCTAGACTACTAAAACACTTCAGTTAAAGAGATGGTTCGGCGTAATTTCGACCTAGCGTCATATGCACCATGAGGTCTATCTAAATACCACCTCAGCCGTTAGCCATCAGCCGAATGACTTAGTACAGATGCTAACGGGACCACCAGTGTATCTGGTAAATGACCCCACTAATAATGCCTGGAATGTTATCAAACTTCTACAGTAGTACAAATAGGGTCTTTACTCATAAATCGATGCATTGAAAAGTTTGTAAGTACACCAAGAGTTAAAATAAACACTTACCTGATGGCTTTTACTCTGCTGCTAATGCTAAAGCTGTAAACATTGTCGAAATATCGCGCGATCGAGATCTCGCAAGACCATATTTCAGTGATCGCGCGATATTTCGACAATGTTTAGCTTTAGCAGTAGCCGCACTAAGACATTCGGCTGATGGCTCCACTGTTTTCCGACCAAATGAAAATGAACGGCTGAGGTGGTGTTTAGATAGACCTCATGGTGCATATGACGCTAGGTCGATATTACGTTGAACCATCGCTTTAAGGTTAGGGGGAAGCTGACCTTTACCAAGTGCTTTGAGTTGTTTAAACATAACCATGATAAGTTCATCCTGCTTTGGGGAAGAATATTACAAGTGAAATCAAAGTTGAATACATGTTGCATTGTTGCAGAGCGCGAAACAAACAGTCTAAACCAGAGGTGTCAAACTCATTTTTTTTTAAAGGGCCACATACAGACCAATTTGATCTCATGTGGGCCGGATCATTAATAAGATGGAGGGAAGGAAGGGGGAAAGGAAGGAAATAAGAAGGGAAGGAAGGAAAGACAGGCAGACGGAAGGAAGGAAAGAAGGAAAGAAGGGAGGAAGGAAGGAAGGAACAAAGAAAGGACAGAAGGAAGAAAGGAAGGAAGGACAGATGGATGGAAGGAAGGAAAGAAGGAAGGAAGGAAGGACAGAAAGAAGAAAGGGAGGACGGACAGATGGAATGAAGAAAGGAAAAAGGAAGGAAGGACAGATGGAAGGAAGAAAGGGAAGAAGGACAGATGGAAGGAAGAAAGGAAAAAAGGAACGAAGAAAGAAAGGAAAAAAGGAAGGAAGAAAGGGAGGAAGGACAGATGGAAGGAAGGAAGGAAGGAAGGACAGATGGAAGGAAGGACAGTAGGAAGAAAGGAAAAGAACACAGAAAGGATAGTGGGCCGGATCGCACCCCTCGGCGGGCCGGTTCTGTCCCACGGGCCGCATGTTTGACCCCCCTGCTCTAAACTAATAAATGCATTAATAACAACAAAGACACAGGAGATGAGCTTTGGTCTAAATTCGCACTTTATTCCTAACACTTACAGGTTTGTTTTGTCCCCCGTTTCCCTGACCCCCAAAACAACAGGCACACAGATAGCGATGAGTTCAGGGACAGTAGAGAACAGTTTCAAACCCAAACGTTTCCAACAGAATCAGGTTATAGAATCAACTCAGACAAGAGAGAGCCTCGAGGTCAAAAAACAGCATATCGTAAGCATACTTCAAAAAACGGAAAAAGGACCCGAAAAAACAGATATACTAAAAGCTTACAGAGCGGTGTTTGTTTCATCTTTTTAGGTTCATCATCATCACCATCATCATCATCATCATCATCATAAACAGGCTATATTAAAGAACACTTTTGGGAGTTTTACAGCCATCATAAAAACATGGGAGTTGTACAATACGGAGAAGAAAAGAAAGAAAAAAAAAGATAAGGAAAAAGTAAAAATCAAAGTGAGAAGATACAGTGGAGCTCTTTGGTTTTCACTATTGTTTTTTTTTTCTCTTTAGCAGTAAAATCTATATTTGCTGTCCTCTTATCAACCTTTGGATTTAAGCTGCATTGTAGAAAAAATAGAAAGGAAAAACGTTTCTTTGTTTTTTTTTTTAATTTCTCCTAAATAAATGAGGGATAAATAAATATAGGGGGTGGGGAGGTGGGGGGTGGGGGGCAAACAAACAATATCCACTGAAGTTATTCTCTCATTATTTTTCATTTCTCTGTTGTAAGGTATTACATTTTGTTTGTGTTCTTAAGGCCAAAAAAAGGAGTATTTATTTCTTTATTTCTTTATTTTTTAACTGTGACTTGGAAAGTTGAGCAGAGTAGTAAAATGAACATTCACAGCCACAGAAGAAGAACAACAGTAGAAAACTGCCAAGGCCTGAAGTGCTCTTATTATTATCTGACAGTGTTTTTCATATTAACGACAGGCGCTGGATACCTTTATGCTAGCAGTTACAGTCCCTAACAAGAATCCTGAATGCTTATATACACATGAAATGACTGTGTGTGTGTGTGTGTGTGTGTGATTATGTGTGTGATTATATGTGTGTGTGTGTGTGTGTGTTGTGTTTGTAGTGTAGTGTCTCACTGTGGTAGTTTTTAACTTTGGTATCATTCTCTGTCCACCACAGCCGAGTCCGACTACACAGGCACACATACTGAGCTGCACTGCTGTCGGAGCAAAAAAGAAAGAAAACAACCATTTAAAAAAAAACACACACACATACACACAAAAAAAAACCTTAAAAATATAAAATGAGCATTTTCTTAATTTCATTTTGACATCCTCGCTAGTTTTTTTTTTTTTTTTAAAGCTCTGCACGGCGGCCCGAGGGGTCACGAGGAGACACACTCAAAACAGAAATGAGTCATGTGTGTTTTAAGAGAAAACACAAAAACCTGGAGTTTAAAATGTTTTCCTCTGACAGCAGTGATGAATATACACACACACACTTTCCTCTCTACAAAAAAAAAACACAGCCACGTCTGTAGTACCTCTCGGTGAGCAGGAAAAGCACTCGGCGGTGTATTCTGTAGGTTAAAGCCATAAGAACAACTGGTAATGAAAATCTTTGTTTTTCCTTCATTATTCTAACTTTGCTAGGGCCAGTTTTTCACATTCCTCACTCCTGAGTTCAGACATGAGTCTTTTTATTATTATTTTTTTTGTCATTAAAGCTTGAATGTCTATTTGGTTTTTTTCTTCTTCATCAGAGTATCAGAGGTATGAGTTTAAAGCCCTCGTCCCTGAAGCGGGGTAAGAGGAAATCACAAAAAAAGCTTCTTTTTTTTTAAAAAAGAGAGCAGAGGAGGAGACGTGAACGGAGGAACATCAGTCGACAGGACAGACGAGCTGGATTTTAAAACAATAATGGAGGGAAAAGTTGTGTTAAGTGTTAAATGTGAGTTTCTTCTGCTTCTCACTCACATTCTGCAAACACCTGCTCCTACTCTGCCTCTGATTGGCTCGGAGCCTGATATTCCCACCTTAACCCTCTCACTCCTCAGGCCTAAACCTAAACCAGCGAAGGCATCGAGCACTAGCCAATCAGAAGCAGAGTATGGCGGGGCCTTCGTGGGAATATGAGCGGAGAGACAAATACACTGACCCGTTTTTATCCAGTCAAACAGCCGATACTTCAAAGTCAGGTCAGTTTACTCTCCGATGACTGACAGCAGACCAGATGTGCAATGTAACATTTCCTGAAGCAAATACGAGCCGTCTGGATGGAGCTGCAGCAACGAGCCGTAAATCCAGTCTGGAGGTAAAGTACTTTTTAAAGTTCTTAGTAGCTGCTTTAAAATAGAGATTCACTACTAGATCAGGTTGCACCATTAAAGCTTTACACAAGTTCTACAGTAGGAGTAAAAGTTTTTGGGGGTCAATTGATGAACTTCAATGCATGAGAAATGGGAAATATCCAATTATGCTATAAATACTGAATGACTTGAATACTAATATAACATTTTCATATTTGAGGTATATTGTGGTATTTCTAAAAGAGTTTACATAACTTTTAGAAGTGACGTAGCTTTAGGGACGGTAGTGATGTTGATTCACTGGTTTGGTCCGGTTGAAACTGGTTTGGCTCCGGCATTCACGCCCCTTTGAATGAACTACTATAACTTTGGTAATTATTTAACTTTTCATTTAGTGCCAGCGTCAGGTTAGACTTTCAATTTGTCCACTAATTTTGTATTATTAATATTTGGTAACAGCTAATAATAACTAATAATTCCTTAAAAGGTAGTTTTTGTGGTGCAGCCTGATTAGTAAATCTCCTTTTAGTAAGTATTTATGATGAACTACAATAACATTGGTGATCCTTTAACTTTTCATTTAGCTCCATCATCAGGTCAGATTTTCAGATTTTCAATTTTCCGGTTTGGTCCGGTTGAAACTGGTTTGGCCCTGCGGCATTCACACCCCTTTGAATGAACTACTATAACTTTGGTAATTTAACTTTTCATTTAGGTTAGACTTTTAATTTGTCCACTAAATTTGTTGATAAGGAGTAAAACCTGGTAGTTACTGGGTATTAATATTTAGTAACAGCTAATAATAACTAATACTTCCTTAAAAGCTAGTTAGCAGTTACGATGAACTACAATAACTTTGGTGATCCTTTAACTTTTAATCTACCGCCATCATCAGGTCAGATTTTCAGATTCTCAATTTGTCCACTAAATTTGTTGATAAGGAGTAAAACCTGGTAGTTACTGGGTATTAATATTTAGTAACAGCTAATAATAACTAATACTTCCTTAAAAGCTAGTTAGCAGTTACGATGAACTACAATAACTTTGGTGATCCTTTAACTTTTAATCTACCGCCATCATCAGGTCAGATTTTCAGATTCTCAATTTGTCCACTAATTTTGTTGATAAGGAGTAAAACCTGGTAGTTACTGGGTATTAATATTTGGTAATAATAATTAATAAGTTTGTGTGGTGCAGCCTGATTAGTAAATCTCCATTTAGTAAGTATTTTTGGTGATCCTTTAATTTTTAGTCTACCTCAATCATCGGGTCAGATTTTCAATTTGTCTAATAATTGAATACAAAAACATTTTTTTAGCTATGCAAGAGATACACCTGGTTATAAATACTTAGCGACAACTAATCATTTCATAAGAGGTTATTTGTGAGGTTCAGCCTGATTAGTACATCTCCATTTAGTAAGTATTCATGTTATAGCGAGGCTACGTTGGAGAGCTGATGCAACCGGCTCATTCACTTAAAATCAGAGCTACAGGGAAGAAAACTCTCACAGGCTGAATTATATAACAGTAACACACACACACACACACACACACACACACACACACACACACACACACACACACACACACACACACACACACACTCTCCAGGTGTTTAAATATGGGCCAGTTTTCCCACAAAGTGAATTTAAATCCAGCGTTTTCCTCCGTCACAGTGTCTCTGCTACTTTCTCTCTCTCTCTCTGTCTCGGGTTTACAACAGTCTTTAGGTTTGGTTTTGCTTTGAAACATTCGTTTTGGCATCTTCTCTTCTCTTGTCTTGATCTCAAGAACACCCCTCCCTCTCCCTCTCCCTCTCTCTCTCTCTCTCTCTCTCTCTCTGCAGGTACAAGCCTCACAACAACCCCTGAAAAAACTATTACAAAGATCCAGAAAGACTTAAATAGAATCCAATAAATACATAAATAACAAAACAAAGAAATCAATAAATAAACAAGGTGAAGAGACAAAGAAGTTCATAAAATACAAACGGACCATTTTTCCCCCTCCCCATCCCCCCGAAGAAGCACACACCTCCCCTCATACAATAAATACAACTTTTTTTTTTTTCCAACAAAGAGCCCGTGAGAGATAAAGAGTTTTAAAGCTTTTGGTTCTTAAATCAAGTCATCATCATCATCTTCGGTCGTCATCATCATCATCGCAGGATAAAAGTCCTAGTCCCAGCCTTTTTATACACGAGCAACAAGTAAGAGCGGTTGAACATAGATTATCCCCCCCCCCTCTCCCTCCCACCCCCCCTACAAAAAACCTATAAGAACTAATGGATACATTCCCTCTAAAAGTGGACGTTAACAGCCTTTAATGTCTCAGACATCTGTAACCCCCCCCCCCCCCCCTCCCTCCCTCTCCCACCTCTTCTTCTCTCCCCTCATATCATCTTCATCATTGCTTGCCTTCAGTACCTGTGTCTGTTTAAATAAAAGTTGAACCTGGTTTTGGCTTCAGTCTGGGTCTGTTTACTCATCGTCCATCATACTGATCGATTCTTACAAATGTCGGCAATCTTTTTGTCAATTTTTGCATGGACTCATTGATTAAATGCAAATTAAATATAGTTAATTGGTTATTATTAATAAAAGTAAATGACATAAATATTACAATTCTACAAGTTTTAGGTATTTAATCCCTTTCAGGCACCTGCAGCTCTGCTTTAAATAGAACATTATAATCAGAAAATCCACCTTAAATGCTTTGAGAACTTCCTTAAGTAGGAAAGTCATTCATATTTTTGTTATCATCATGTAGTAATACAGCTGAAATCAGTAAAACTTTTATTGACTGCAGCACAGCAACATCAATTATACAGAACATCATTTAGATCTGTCTTTCAGGTTTTATATTAACCCTTAACATGCTGCTCATATTTTAAATATTCCTTAATAATTAGTCACTATCCCAAATTATGAACCACAAATGTATTTAGCATCTTATTCTCTAATGTTTCAGAGAGCTTTCTTTAGATCTGACACTATTCGTCTAACCCTAACCCAATATCTGAATGGTGGGATCCATTAAAATTGGCAATCAACACTGGCTGTGAAAACCCTCGATATGCAAAAAATGTGTAGCAGCTGTACACAAATAAATAACAATGACATATTCTGAGTGATTTCAGGCTTAAAAAATGTAATTTAGGGTGTTTTTTATTAAATTCAAATGTCAAAATGGGATCAAATTTGACAAAAAATTGTATATAAGGCTTAATTACGACTGTCCTCGAACGCACCACCATGTTCTCACTACAGTCTCTGATCTCAGCTGCATTACTGTGCTACAATAATGTAAAACTGGTCTTAATCATGCTACAGTTAGGTTTTAATCAATGGCTGCTTAGAAAGAAGAAAATAAAGATAAACTCATGTGCTGTGTCTTACAAAAAGTTTGGCAGAAATGTGAATAATAAACTTCAAAAACTACAAAATCACCTGTAAAGCTATTTGGTTTCCAAAAAGGTCAAAAGATGCAAATTAAAACCCTCAAACTTATTTAAGCTTTTTCCTTTTAAAATGTATAAAACGTTCACTCTGCATAGAGATATCTGTCAACATATAACAATATAAAGGTTTTTTATTTCTCTACAGGGTCGAGGCTGCCTTGACTTCATTAACAGTGTCTGGCACCTTTAAGTGCATAATCATAAATAAATAAATACATAAATACGTAAAGGGAAATCTAATTATTTGTGTCTCTAGAGGCTGAAGAAATTTAGTAAAAAGCATTATTTTTAAGGCTGTCAAACGATTATTATTTTTTAAAGTTAAACAAGCCGTTCAAAAGTCCAGTAGCTCTCTTACTTTCCATCAGCGCGGTAGGTTTACTGCAGGAGGCCACTTCAAAGCATAGCGCTACAGCTAGAGGAGCCGTCTACGGGTGAGTAGAAGGGACAAAAAGGCTTGCAAAATTAAATGCGATTAAAAAAAAAAACGCGTTATGGATTGCATTAATCTGATCGCGATTAATGCGTTAACGCTGACAGCCCTAATTATTTTAGTTTCATGTTTGGAGGAATCAGCCGAGAAAGCAGGAATCGATCAATATGATGGAAAAATGGAGCAAAACAGAGTCCAGGTTGAAAATGACCTCAGCTTGACTGCCTCTGATCAGTGATGTATAAATTATTATTATTATTATTATTATTATTTATGGTTTTGGTTTGTATGCAAGAGAACTATACCAACACATGCTCACACACAAACACACACACACACACACACACACATACACATATACACACACGCTCGCCCGCTGCAGCTGAGCCACTCTTCCATCTTGTGCATTGGTTTGGTTGTTCTATTTGGTTTTGGTTTTTGTACGTTTTAAAAAGTTTTGCTTTTGGTTTTTCAGTTTTGGCTTTTTCACACGACATTCTGGATCAACTTAAAGAACAAAAAAAAAAAAAAAAAAAAAAAAATCTTTTTTTTTTATATCTTGGAAGCTACATTTTCACAGTTTTCTCCACCCAGAAACAGAAAATTATAAAAAAAAAAAAAAAAAAAACCCAGAGCACAACCGATGAGACAAGAAGATATGAAAAATAGGCAACACGTCACCTAAACCCCCCCGTCCCCCCCGCCCCCCCCCTCCCTGCACACCCTCCCCTCCCTCCCTCGTTTTCCCCGCCGCATATTTAAGTAGAAAGCAATGAGACAAATCCATACATCATTAACAGACACACTATGGAAAGCAAAAACAAAAATATATATATTCTCAAAGTTCAAAAGTTCGTTGAGGTTATTCCATATTTTTATCCATCCAGGAAAAAAAGTGAGAACAAAGCAGAGGTCGCCGGCCGAGGGAGGGAGGGAAACGATTTCTGTCTGCCCAATTACAAGAACGGCAATCACAGTTAAAGACAAACAGACAGACAGGGGCCTTACTCCCCCCTCTTCCTCCCCCTCTTTGTTTGTATTTGGTTTAAGTTTACGGATCAGTCACTCATACATAACTAGTAGCAGTAGTAGTAGCTTTTGGTTTTGGGTTACTTTTTGGTTGTTTTTTTTTTTTTGGTCCGCCGCTTCGAGCGCACCTCCTCCTGCACCCCCCCTCCTCCTCCCCTTTCCTCCTCCTTTTCATCCTCTTCTTCTTCTTCTTCTTCTTTTTTTTTTCCTCTCTCTCCCCCTGCAGCTTTTTCATACCTTTGGCTCCTCTCCTATACTGTTCCCGGCCCGCTTCTCCTCCTCCTTCTCTTCTTCTTCTTCTTCTACTACACTTCTCCTCCTCCTCCTCCTCCTCCTCCTCCTTTTTTTCTTTTGGCCCTTTGATCTGATCTTTGGAGACAAAAGGAGAGGGGCAGATAGGCGGGCGGGTGGGGAGGAGGAGAGGAGAGGAGAGGAGGGAGGGATGGAGGGCAGGGGTTTGGGGGCAGTAAGGGGAACGCCGGTGCTTCACCTCTTTCTTTTGTTCTTTTTTTTTCTTTCTTTTTGTTTTTTTTTGTTTTTTTGGTTTGGACTCTTTCTCGTAGTAGTAGCGTGTGTGTGTGTGTGTGTGTGTGTGTGTGTGTGTTTTTCCCTTTGACACGGCTGAGGTTTTGTCTGGACACTCGTCTCCCGGGCGAATCCAGAGACAACGCTGCCAGAGGCGATGCTTTGGTATCCAAGAGTGACTGTCTGGTGGTTAGATGAGCAGTCTGGGAGATGACATGATGATGGTATGAGTGTGTATGGGGGCGATAATAAATCAAAGAAGGCAAAAAAAAAAAAAAAATTAAAAAATGCTGAAACAACCCTTAAGACTGTTTGTCCACATCTGCCGGTGGTGTGTTTGTACCCTCTTTGGAGGCAATATAAATACTGCTGAGTTGGCGTACTTTTTGATTTGAGCAAACATCACAAGTATACTGATAATGACGATGATGATGATAATAATGGTGAAAATAGTAATAATAAAAAAAAGCTAAATAAATAACAAATTTGAAAAAAGCAGACATAAGTCAAATGGGATTTTTCCAACATGTATAGTTGGTTTTATCCTCTTTAAGTGCCAGAAAGGTGGGGTTTGCCACAGGAAAGCTTATTTGTATTATCTTCACACTATTAGTATCAGTAGGTATAAATTGGCGTCTTACTTGTTGCTGTTGTAATTATAGTAGTAAACCCCGCCCGTCTGCTACTCCAGGCTGGTTAAAACAAACACTGCTGTAAATGTAAGAGTAGGTTGATCGCTTTAAAGCTGTAAAGAGAGAGGTAGGTAGATATCCTGCATGTGGGATCAGCTGTACTGTAAAACATTAACATCAAACTGTGTGGTGGATTTGGTGAGAAGAAGAAGAAGAAGAAGTAACAGAGAACGTATAAAATAATAGAAAAATAGATGTTTTGTAAAATGAGGAATAAAAGAAAAGAAAGCCTGAGTGAAATGGGGAAAATGTTTTAGCGTGACGTAGGATGGAGTTCTGATCTGATCCTGGGTCAGATCAGGATGCAAAAAGTCTTTTTTTTGTTTGAACTAAAGCTTTTCTCTCCGTTTGTTGTATTTTATGTCTTTTTGGTTTTCAGTTTTTGGTATTTGGAGATTTTGGTTTTCATCTTTGTAAGTGTGTGTTTCTCTTCTTCTAGCATCTTCTTCTTTTTTTAAAAATTTTGGTTTTGCGACCACATGACCTTCCCAGCTTGTTACACAAGTCTTTTTTTCTCTTTTTTTGCCTCCCATCTTTCACACACAGTTTCACTTTTCATCCCTGCCCTCGTCAAGTTTATTCTTTGTTTTTTTTTTAAACTCCAGCCGATAAAAAGCGTGGTGTTCGTTTCACTCTTCGGTGCCACCTCTCCAGCTGTAGATCATTATTTGGTTTCAAATTCCCCCCCTCCGTTCTGCAGTTCTCTCTATCCTCTCCATCCTTCCTCTCTCTTTGCTTCCTCCCCTCATCCATCTGTGTATATTTTTGGCTTCAGAAGACTTCAGCGGGGAGACACAGAGAGAGAGAGAGCGAGAGAGACCAAATCAGAGATGGATCAGACAGAGAGATGGCTTTGGTTGAAGGCGAGGTTGTAAATCTAAATTTATAAAGCTTCCTCCTTTTCCTCCTCCTCGTCCTCCTCTGATAGGATACTTTGGCTGTCAGTCGGCGATCACTCGGCCATGGCCCCTCCCAGGGGTGGGGGTGAGGCTTCGCTGAAGGAACAGAAAGAGGCGGGACTTGAACAAGGAGAGGCGGACTCCTCGGGGCACGAAGTCGGGCTCAAGAGGTCGCTGGCACCGGCGGACGGAGATTGGGTAAGGGACAGCCTTGGACCACAACCGCTGCTGCTGACCAGTCCCATTGCAGGCGTGGAGGCTGTTGCCATGGAGCCTGTCACCATGGGGAGGAGGGTGGGGCGGTTGAGGAACAGGGAAGAGCGGAGGGAAGGGGGGACAGCGGGACCCCCAGGTCCACCCAGAAGTATGTGACCTGCTCCCGCTTCCAGGCCGGAGATGGACAGCTGACTGCCGCTGGCCGCCAGAGCTGCTACAGATGAGAGAGAGGATGATGAAGGGCAAGAGGGATGAACGGAGGACAGGAAAACAAGGTGAAGAGGGAAGAAGGAAGGCGGAAAAAGACAAGAGAAGGGAAGAGGAGATGATGGGAAAAGATTGATGAGGCATAAAAAGAAAGAAGGAAAAGAAAAGACAAAAAAAAGTGATCAATACAAATGGACAAAGTGATGAAGAGAAAGACAGAAAAGGATGATGGGTGAAACGAGTGAAAGGAAGAGCAAATGATGGATGGACGATTCAATTAAACGATGGAATGAAAATGTTGAGAGGGAAAAGATTAAACGGCGGAAAATAGAGAAACGATGGATGAAAAGAAAAAGAAGTAGAAGATAGAAAAAAGAAAGTAGAAGAGAGAAGTCAGTGAACACATCAGACACATCGGCAACACAGGAAACATTAAAAACCCGTATGGTGGAGATGATGATGATGATGATGATGATGATGATGATGATGATGATGATGATGAGGAAACACTGTAGAGTGATGTATACTTTTCTTATACTTTTTTACACTTTTTTCTGCTTTGAACAAATCAAATGAAAATAATTAAAGGATGTTTTCACCCAAGTCAAACAACATTCAAACAAATCTGCGCTACAAAGTTGAGTTTCTATGAAAACTCTTAACTGTGGCTTCTGTCGATAATGAAATGATCCTGCAGAAACACATTGTTGAATTTTTAAATACTGTGAAGGACTCAACACCTGCAGATGTGACTAGATACCACCAGTAATTGTTCTAATACATAATATTATTATTTTTTATTATATATTTTACTACTATTGTTTTTTCTTGCTTTTTGTACTTATCATTTATTATTCTTTATCCTTTTTTATTGATGCTTTTCTATTTTTACTGTCCACTTAGCTGCTGCAGTACAGCACATTTCCCCATCAGAGGACTAATAAAAGAATATCTCATCTTATCTCATCTTACCGTATCTTTTTAATTTGGGTAAACTCAACCGTTCTATCTTTGAAATCTCACATTTCCATGTAAAATGTGTTTAAAAGTATGTAATGTAATGAGTCAGTGAAACATGAAGATGGAGATGATACAATACAAACCTGTACACACATGCACATACACACACACACACACACACACACACACACACACACACAATCCACACGTTGAAGCGATGGATTGAGCTGGTTGCTTGTGGTGTAGAAAATGGAAAGGAATGAGTTTTGTGTGAACTCAAAAGCATGAATAAAATTGCCTACATCAATATTCGGGGGGTGGGTGGGGGGGGGTCTCACTGGGTCTCACTGTCCATAAAACAATTAGTCACTTAAAGATGTTTACATTAAATATTTAATGAGACATATTTCAAGCCTGAAGGATTCATTATTACATTATATTCAAAGGACAGATAACACCTCAGAGCTGAGAAGCCTTCTGCACACATGGCAGAAAGAAACATGAACTCTCCTTTAACAGAGAGTGACACCTGCTGACTTTTTGAATTTCCAGTGTAATAGTAAACACTTTTATCCATCACAGCACCGTGAGTGTAAACATTCATAGTTCGAGCGGCCCCCAGAGGGAATCAAACCTAAAAATCCTTTTCACGTCAACCCTTCAGTTCAGTTCAAACCCCCCCCCCCCCCCCTCTCCCTCTTTCACTGAGGCGCCTCTTTCTTCTCTCCTCGGCCTGTAACTCTATCAGAGCCGGCAGTGTCAGAGCCGCAGTCTCCGTAACAGACTGTATCCTTCTCATCAGCACATGGCCCGGAGGAGGCCGGCTCTGAATGACGCCGAGAAGAGCGGGAGAAAAGGGGGAAAAAGGGGAATAGGGGAAGGTCTGAATCGGCAGTATAGGGAGATGGATGGATCATGTGACGGATTCAAAGCTGAGCTCGACGAACCACATTTGTGATGCTTAATTGATTTGGCAGCTTTTAAAAGTGGAGGAATGTTTGAGTGGAGACTAGTTATTTAGCCAACAGGCCTTTATATTAGCAGAGGTGGGATTGTGCCTGTTCAACTATTTACTGTAAGCTGACTCGGCCTCCTAAGCTTTGCCATAAGGGGCTCTTGTCACTTTGTGATAAAGCAGGCTATTGTATGAGAATCAAATTGAATCTTTCACCATACTGAGCCATTCAAAAAGTTTGTGCTGAAGAAGGAGGAGTGTGCGCTGGGCTCGCTGTTGGCTACGGTCGTCTGAGGCTTTGCAAGGAAATTCATTTTTGGATAGAATGGATGAAGAGTGAAATGGGAAGGGGGGACTTTAGAAAATGGAGGTTCATGAAGACCCGCTGGGCCAGAGGGGACAGTCTGCATGCAACAACACACACACACACACACACACACACACACACACACACACACACACACACGCACACACACACCCATGAACACACACACACACCCATGCAGTCACACACACCTTGCATGGTAGCCAGGGGATTGCTGCCAATGAGGGCCTGGTTCATCCCTGTGCTTACTCCCATCATTGTGTTCCTAAAATGTGAATGGACCGCACATTCACACACACACACAAAGACACAATCCACACATGTAGAGAAACAGTTGACAGGTTAAAATCTAAAGATGGGTAAACCCAAATCAATTATCTGCAATGCAAACCTGGAGGCTTCAGTCTATTGTCTGATGATTGATTCGGCGGCTTCTTGTCATTCCCTTGTCGTGACTTGTACAACACAGGTTTGCCGTCAAACCAGTGTGACGGAAGTCTGAGACACGTACCACTTACTCCTCAGCAACATGTATGAACATATGTATCACATGATGTACAGTTAAAGGTGAAAGAGTTCAGAAGGGTTCACACATGTCAAAAACAACACAAGCACTCCAACAACTCTAAGAGCTCTTGAATAGAGACGGTCTATCTACTGTATGTATGTGTGTGTAGGTAGGTATGTGTGTGTGTGTGTGTGTAGGTAGGTAGGTAGGTAGGTATGTATGTATGTATGTATGTAGGTAGGTAGGTAGGTAGGTATGTGTGTGTGTTTGTGTGTGTGTGTGTGTGTGTGTGTGTGTGTGTGTGTGTGTGTGTGTGTGTGTGTGTGTGTGTGTGTGTGTGTGTAGGTAGGTAGGTAGGTAGGTAGGTATGTGTGTGTGTTTATGTGTGTGTGTGTGTGTGTGTGTGTGTGTGTGTGTGTGTGTGTGTGTAGGTAGGTAGGTAGGTAGGTAGGTATGTATGTATGTATGTAGGTAGGTAGGTAGGTAGGTAGGTGTGTGTGTGTGTGTGTGTGTGTGTATGTGTGTGTGTGTGTGTGTGTGTAGGTACTTAAACTTTAAATAAACAAGTGATCAGCAGCACGGATCACGGAGGGTTGATTTATAATGTTAAAAGTTAGGTTTGGTTGTGCGTTTCACTTTTGAAAAGAAAAAGAGAGAGAGAGAGAGGACGGCTGGTAAGCTTTTTCTGAGAGAGGGTAACACACACATCAGAGCGTGGTGGGGCTTCTGAGCTCTGACTTACTGAGCGGGCCCAACCAGAGACATCGAGCGTACACAGGAGTAAAAAAAAAACAGAGGTGAAAGCAGCAAAACTAGAAATGTTTGATTGGCAGGAGAATCAACCAATGGAAGGCCGTAAAATGCTTCTATGGTTTAACCTCAGTTTAGTCTCGCTGGTGAAGTCTGTATTAAAGCTATTTAACTTATTAAATCCTTTTTAACTGATACTTTTGTCAAGAAGCAATCGCCCCATTTCAAACGGACACCTGTAAAAAACACTAGAGATACTTTTCTCTTTAACCTAGTGCTGCAATTAATGATTATTTTCGTTGTGTTAAGAAAGTTCCCAGAGCCCAAGGACGCATCTTGAAAAGCTTGTTTTTCTTTAAATGACTAAAATCTAAAGCCCAAATATAGTTAAGTGACATTGACATTGCTTCATAAATGACTTAAAAGATTCTTGTGTTATTATAATAGTTTGAGAGCTACTTCCATCTATCTTGCACCTGAGTACTATTTAACATTTTTAAGCACCAGTAGATGGTTACAATGATATATAACTATAGCTTACATGTTAAGTATTTGTTCTCTTTTTAAGACAAATATAAAACAAACATATTTCAAACCTCTTGTATGAAAACCACTTGAAGATTGGAGACCAAGTCTTTTTTAAATAAATGCATCATAGCTTGCACTCACCCGGTGTTGAGCCCATGGGTCCCGAGGCTGGCGGGGACGGGGCTAGCTGTGCTATGAGGGGGCGTGGTCACAGAAGAAGAGATGGAGCCTATAGCGGCCGAGCTGACCGGAGTCATGGGGCAAGATGCTGAAGGTGACAAACTGGCGGCTGAGGGGCAGGAGGGAGAGAAAAGGAGTGATTAGGATGGTGTGTAGCAGGTTGTGTCAGACTTTGTTGTCGCTGTCTTTGTTGTAGGTGAATTACAGCGTTAGCAATAAATAAACACATCATTGACACAGTTCTTCATTAGCAGGAAGAACTCTGAGCTTTTTGAGGGTCTTCTTTAACTCCATACTTCAGCCTGCAGAGGGAGTTTCCACTGCGGAAAGTATTAGCCTCGGCTCAACGGGCCAATAAATTTCCAGCTGTGTTTGTTACCTGTCAGGTCATCTGTCATATCTGTGAAGCCTGGGATAGCTCCCACTGTAGCCAAGGTCCATAAATCATGAGGACGAGTCATGACTCATGGAGGTAAACAACTCAAGATGGGACTAGTGCTTCTATGTTGTTGTCAACAAAACATCATTGTTTTCTATTTTCTATTTCAGTCCTTATCTCATAGACACCACTTTTTAAAAATGATGAGTGTTCAGTGTTTCAACAAACCAGCGAACAGCTCTGAAAGAACAGAAATATCAACTTCTTCCAAATAATGGCAGAGCCAGTTTAATCTTCCTGTGACCGACCTTTGGTTTCCAGAACACTATTGAGAAGCCCCGCTCAAACCTTTAATAATTTATTGATGAGACTCTACACAGGCGCAAACAGCAATTACAGCTCACCTGTTGTGCTGAGGCTGGTGGTGACCTGGGACAGACCCTGACTCGATATCTGGACAGGGGAGGAGAAGAGAAAGACAGGGAGAGAGAGAGAGAAATCAGGAAATATAAAATATCAAGCCAACCTTTAAGAAATAACACAAAACAGTGATATGGTGGTAGAGTCGGGTGGTAAAGGCTCAGATGGATTCATGGCGTGCATCTACCATGTGCGGGCTGTAGCAAGAGGCTTTGTGCGTCACAACAGGCGAGGTCTGGCTGGGCAGGGGAGGGGTGGTGCTGCTGGAGGGGTTGATGCGTTTCTCTTTCTGCCGGCGGTTGCAGAACCAAACGCGAATCACCTCCTTCTCCATGTTGAGCTGTTCCGCCATCAGCAGGATCTCCTCCGAGGTAGGCTTCTGGTTCTGAGGAGGAAAACAACAGAATGAGAAGTAAATACACAGAAATAGAGATGAAATGTTAATATGATGATATCATTAGCTTGTAATTAGCGTGTAATTAGCCTGTAATTATAATATATGCCAGGGATGTCAAACATGCGGCCCGTGGGCCAGATCCGACCCGCCGAGGGGTCCAATCCGGCCCGCTTTCCTTATTTCTCCCTTCTTTACATCTTGCATCCCTTCCTTCTTTCCTGTCTTATTTCCTTCCTTCCTGTCTTATTTTCATTCCTTCCTTCTTTTATTCCTTCCTTCCTTTATTCCTTCCGTCTTTCTTTCCTGTCTACTCTTCCTTCTCCTCCTTCTTTTCCTTCCTTTCTTCCTTCTATCTGTCCTTCCTCCCTTTTTTCCATCCATCTTTCTTTCCATCTTTCCTTCCTTCCTTCCTTCCTTCCTTCCTTCCTTCCTTCCATCCATCTTTTTAATGATCCAGCCCATGTGAGATTAAAACAAAGATTGCGTGTTTGGTGCAAAAACCTATTTTCATGCCTTGTGATAATGTTGTGATCATCAGGACTGAAACTGTGCATGCTGACATAGAGCCGTTAAGCTAACCAGCTAACCGCTAACTAACCGTGCAGAAGTTGCGCTCTAGTGCCACACGGACGTTGGTCTCGATGCTGGTGCGTTTCTTCCTGCGTCGGCCGGGTAGACCCTCCATGCCCAACAAGGGGGAGGAGAGAGAGGAGGGGCTGGGGAGCATGTTGTCTACTGCCATGGTTTCTGCAGAGAGAGATAGAGAGAAGGAACAAAAGAGAGAAGATTAGGACATGCAGGCCAACAGCTATCGTACAAAGTATCTATCTATCTATCTATCTATCTATCTATCTGTCTATCTGTCTATCTATCTATCTGTCTATCTATCTATGTATCTATCTGTCTATCTGTCTATCTATCTATCTGTCTATCTATCTATGTATCTATCTGTCTATCTGTCTATCTATCTATCTATCTATCTATCTATCTATCTATCTATCCATCTATCTATCTATCTATCTATCTATCTATCTATCCATCTATCTATCCATCCATCTATCTATCTGTCTATCCTTCTATCTATCTATCTATCTATCTATCTATCTATCTATCTATCTATCTATCTGTCTATCTATCTATCTATTCATCTATCTATCTATCTATAATATTGTACTATACTCTAAATATATAAATTGTAATAATAAGATATTACAATTTATAATAATAAGTTTATATCCCTAACCCTAAGTCCTTCCATAAAAATAATTAGAATTTATGCACTCTACTTTTCTATGTTTCTCATTTTGAAATCTTGAAGCCATGCAAAATAAATCAATGTGCTTTTTGAGGAAAAAAGTCAATTTCGGGTGTTTTGGGTCCTCACCTGCATCATTGAGCCACTTCTCGAGCAGTGGCTTCAGCTTGCACATGTTCTTAAAGCTCAGGTTGAGGGCTTCAAAGCGGGAGATAGTGGTCTGGCTGAAGTCGTTACCGTACAGTTTGCCCATCGCCACGCCGACGTCTCCCTGATAGAAACACACAAACAATGTCAGAAACACACACAGACGACTTTGTGTCCATCTTCTTATTTTCTCCATCTTTTTTTTACCTGGGTGAATCCCAACTTGATGCGCCGTTGTTTGAAGGTGCGGGCAAACTGTTCCAGCTCCTCCAGGTCGCTGGGCTCTTCCCCCAAGTGACCCCCGTGACCCCCGTGACCCCCTCCAGGAGTCAATCCGGAGGACAACGAGGAAGCCATGGCACTGCTTGACGCTGAGGTAGCTCCTACAGACGTCACCACGCCAACGCCGCTGCCGACGGTGGTAACTATGGAGCCGCTACTGCTGCTGCTTCCACCGACGACATCGCTGCTCTTCTCCCTCTGCGACGCCAGGAAAGAGAAAGATGGAGGAAAGGTGAATAAACACAAGCTTTATTGAAATGGCCTTGCTAAGAGTTGAGCATGTGAGGCCAGAGAAAACAAAGGAAGTGTTACTATGATTTATTATACATGTTGAATTATACATAGAAAGAAATCATGAATACACATCAGGTAATTAACTAGAAAAGACTCATTTGACCTTATGTGCCTTAAAGGATTGTATAGATCTTTTATTCTAAACAGGAAGAAAAAAAAAAGCTATGAATTTAATAACTGGAAATTGTGTTTAACCTCGGCTTCCCACTGGGTCAAATGACACATTCTGTAAAATCGAAGTAAGAATCTGACCCTTGAGCTTTCGGGATTATCAACTAATTGAGCGAGCATCATGCGTGATATTTCCTGCCACGCGGTTCATTTACATCTCTGCCGTCTCTCTCTGCGCTGAAGACACACGAACAAGCAGAGCACACCCGCTGTTTGTGTCTGACATGACGTCATCGCTGCATAATGAAAACTCCTGTAATGATCCTTGGCTGTGTGAGGATGCATTCATGCATTAGGTTATAGGAGATAATGGCTGAGAGGAGAAGAAGAGGCGAACTGTTTGACTTGGTGGTGAATGTATAATCAAGATTCAAGGTCCTCATTGGATTCAGAAAACCTGCATCCATTATGAAACCAACCTGCTATAGAATATGTTTTGTATTAAGTAGCGACCTCAAGCTTTTTCCTGTGGCAGACAGGTTGCAGCACACGTCAGCGATTTGTTCAACATATAAAGTGACTTGTACTACATGTGTCTAAAAGCTATAAAGCAGGGGTGTTAAACATGCGGCCCGTGGGCCAGAACCGGCCCGTCGAGAGGTCCAATCCAGCCCAGTTTCCTTCTTCCTCTTTTCCTTCTTTCCTTCTTTCCTTCCTACCTTTCTTCATTCCTTCCTTCCTTGCTTCCTTCCATCTGTCCTTCCTTCCTTCCTTCCGATCTTCCCTTCCTTCCATCTTTCATTCCTTCCTTCCTTACATCTGTCCTTCTTCCCTTCATTCATTCCTTCCTTCCATCTTTCCATCCTTCCTTCCTTACATCTGTCCTTCTTCCCTTCATTCATTCCTTCCTTCCATCTTTCCATCCTTCCTTCCTTACATCTGTCCTTCTTCCCTTCATTCATTCCTTCCTTCCTTCCTTCCGGTCTTCCCTTCCTTCCTTCCATCTTTCATTCCTTCCTTTCTTACATCTGTCCTTCTTCCCTTCATTCATTCCTTCTTCCCTTCATTCACTCCTTCCTTGCCTTCCTTCCTTCCTTCCTTCCTTCCTTCCTTCCTTGCCTTCCTTCCTTCCTTCCTTCCTTCCTTCCTTCCTCCCTTCCTTCTTGTCTTCTCTTCTCTTCCTTCCATCTGTCCTTCCTGTATTCTCTTCCTTACCCTCCTTCTTTTCCTTCCGTCCTTCCTTCCTTTTAGTGATCTGGCCCACATGAGATCATATTGGGCTGTATGTGGCACTTGAATAAAAATGAGTTTGACACCCCTGCTATAAAGCATAAAGCAGAGCAGAGCTTGAAGTACAATCAACAGTTTTTTTTTTTTTTTTTTTGCATCCTCCGTCTGGTTTGCAGCAAATAAAGGTTGATACTTGTGACTGTTAGCCTGATAGAAACTCAGTGTTTGACCTATTTTACTTACAGGTAAACAAGACTAAGAGTCTGAAGGCATGTCAGCAGTTCAGTCACAGTGTCAACACGCTGATATTTAGCAGGTGTAATGTTTACCATGCTCACCGTCTTAGTGCAACGTGTTAGCTGATCAGCATTAAACACAAAGTACAGCTGAGTGTCAGTAGTTTTGCAGATGAGTCAATGACGTTTTTTGTTGTCTTTGTGGTTTAGTCAAATTTAAAGAGGTTCAAATGTGAAAATGAACGTATGAATAACCTCAACACGTTGTTTTTTTGTGGACCCAGCATCAAATTTCTGCTTTTAATCCATTTTGAGAGAATATATTAGAGGATTATGGTAAAAATGTCTAAGTGGTGTAACCATAAAAACTTTGTACCACTTGTTTAAAAACTTGAAATTCTCCACCATAACACCATACACACCATATCAACTAGTTTGGCATGATATTACATTATAACTTTTTATATTTAATAAAGCTAATGGAATAAAATTGTTCTATATATTACATTTAATCTGGAGAATCATGGAGATCAGGAAGCAAGTACACTTAAATACACTGTAGGTGGATAAAATATTGTATATTTAATTGTTTTGTGGTTACACCATTTGACATTTTCAGGAGTTCAGTCTTTATTTTGGTTAAAAATGGTGCAATATTTTTGAATTGTTCATGTTGCCAGCCCTTATTTGTAACTGACCAGGTATTATATTAGTCCTTACAATTCAACCTCTAAGTTATTAGGATATTTGGGTATCAAAGACCGATTGTCAGTCTTAGAGCCTCTAGCAAAAACAATCCCACTCCTCTGTAGTTAAGGTCTGTAGTCAAACGAGCTCTCTCTCTCTCTCTCTCTGTCTGAAACACATTGTTTTACCTGTGCTTGGAGTCCCAGGCGAGGTGGGGTTGTCAGAAGTCCTCCTGGGCTTGGCTGAGGTAGCTGGATCAGATTTTGTGTCGAGAGCATAGCTGTGGAATGAAGAACAATATTTAATCAATCTGTCAATCAAATGATTAAATCACTCAACCAACAAAGGCAAGGCGCAAGAGAAATGCTAAAATACTCCAACAAGCTAAAGTAAAGGAGTGATTTAAGTAGACATGATTGGAGATCAGGAGTTTCCCAAGTTGACCTCACCCTGCTGTTGCTGCTGTGCCTGTGTGGGCTGAGACAGGAGGAACTGGGCAGGAGACTGGAGAGGATGACCTGGCATCAGAACCAGCTGCTGGAGCTGCAGAAGCTGCTGGATGTCCTGTAACATCAACACAAATACAAACACAAACAGATTTCAATACAGAGCAGGAGCAGAAATAAACCAGGCTAAAGGTCATTTAGAAGAGTCAATCCATCAATTTAGAAAAAAAATCTTTAAATATTATTTTTTTTAAATGACAGCCAAAGATGTGCACAAGCGTCAAGACATAAACAAGTGCACACTATTCATTAAAGCGTATACCTGGGCCGTGAGCTGGATTGGCTGTGACAGAGCCAGCTGCGGTGGTGGATGCGGTGCTTGGACAGTTTGCTCCTGTTTGGTTGGCTGTTGCTGCTGCTGCTGAGATTGTGATTGGTTCTGCTGCTGCTGTTGCTGGTTGGCCTGTTGCTGCGCGGCAGCGTGAGCGGCATGGGCAGCGTTGGACTGCTGAACGGCTGCTGCCAGGAGCTGAGCTTGAGCCTGTTGGAGGAGCAGTTGCTGCTGCGCTGGGAGGAGAGCGGCAAGCTGGGGAAGGGGGGGGGGGGGCAGGAGGAGGAATAGGCCAAAGACAATGACGAGAGAGAGAGAAAGGAGGAGGATGATGGGAATTGAGATAAAGATGAAAACATGCACAAGGGAGAGGATAGAGGAGAAGTAGAAGAAACAAAAAGATGAGGGAAGGATCATGTAGAGGAAGAAATAAAATGAAGACAAAAGTCAGGAGACAGAACAAAGAGCAGTGTCAGCTAAGCAATCCCATAAGAGAGGTGTAGGTGAATCTGTTAGCCGACAGTTAAAGCATGCCAGAGCAAGACAAGCAAGACAAGCCACCCACTTAACATAAAGACCTTCAGATGAGCTACGTCAAGCTACAGTATGTGAATATTTCTGTGCAAGAGTTGTCTTGTCCCTTCAGGGCAGGAATGTGCATTCACTATATATTTCCTTGAACATTACTGTATGACAGGCATGTGAAATAATACCCTAAAGTTAAGACCTACTTAAATGGAGGCATGTTAGTGAACGGTGGAGTGAATAGAAACCATGATGGAGAATACTTCAACACAATTGTACATAACGAAACTAAATTTTTAAGTAATAATAATAATAATAGCAATGATATTAATAATAATACCAATACACTGTGATGCACTTTACTGTATATACTGTACTCAGTAGTCAGAAGTTACAGTATATCTAAATTGGTCTTCATGGTCATCAAAATGAACTGATGATGTGGGTCAGATCTACTTGCTAGATATAATGTAATATATAAAAATGAATAATGTGTGTGTGTCTGTGTGTGTGTGTGTGTGTGTTTGTGTGTGTTTTCTTACTCCTGCTAGCTGACTGCCAGCCAGCATCATCTGTGTGTGGTGGTGTTGGGTCTGTTGCTGTTGTTGTGAAGTAGGAGCAGGAGGAACGGCACTATGGATCATCTCAGAGCTCTCTGTCTTTCCCTAAATGGTGAAAACAAAAGCAAAATGTTATTAATATGAGAAAGGTTTGAAACATGCAGCGTCACATTCACACAGTGACTCACACCGATTCAGCAGATCCTAATCTCACTTTATACAAGAAATGAAATGATACTTGCAGAAAATCAAACTGCTCTTTAACTCAGAGCTGCAAGAAAATGTCAGATGAGTTTGTGGGAAGTTACTCTCT
This sequence comes from Scomber japonicus, assembly GCF_027409825.1. Lineage (NCBI taxonomy): Eukaryota > Metazoa > Chordata > Actinopteri > Scombriformes > Scombridae > Scomber > Scomber japonicus. The sequence continues at coordinate 7,553,514 of NC_070592.1, read as the reverse complement.
CTCTCTGTTTGAATCCTGCCTGCACACCCATAAGACACACAAACCCTTTCTATCATCCCGCCTCTAGAAGGAAACCAGAAACACAAAGCCCAAAAAAATGCACACTCAGCTAATTGTGAGACACTGTTGTATATCGCAAGGAAATGCCAACCAGTTTCTGCACACTTCAAACTGGTCTGCTAAACAAAAAGCTCCAAAGCTCCACAAAGTCAGTGAGGAACGTTTTAATTTTTCACAATAAAAGTCTTCCTTTTTTTTTTTTAGTCATTCAAAACCTGACACATGATCTCAACCTGCAGAGATTATACTATTTTATAAAGCTTTTATTGAGTCCATTTTTAACGTTTTGCTTGATTTCGTTTTATGGAAACTTGTCACTAAAGAACGATAATTGTCTGCTAAAAAAAGTGAAAGAAGCCGCAGTAAGGTAATTGGCATGTAGCAGCGTTCTCTCTCAGAGATCTTTGACAGATACTGATCATCCACTTTTGGAGGAATTCATCCCCCTGCCATCTGGACGGAGATTTAGGCGACCTCAAGCACCAACAAACAGGTTCAAATGTTCTTTTGTCCCCCTAAAAACAACATTTCTTATTTTTATTCGGCTTGAGATTGATCAAGTTTGGTTGTGTTGTATGTAGTGGTGGGCCGTTATCGACATTAATGTGAGACTCTTATTGGGCGATAAAAAAAAATATCGCCGTCAATCTATTCTCAAAGTTGGGTTGGGAGCTGGGTCTATACTGCGAAAGCTATGATGACTTTCACCTTGATATTTTAGCGCGGATGTATACCTGTCATAGTTGAACAGCTTTCTCAAGCAGTTTGTGATGCATTTTGGAAACAGGAGATGAGCCCCTGGTCTAATGCGCCACCTGGCTTGAGAAACCCGTTCTTAAAGACTTACTTTTAGTCATTATTTGGGTAGCACACATATTCTGAATGACTTCGGCAGAATTCAAATGAGCCATTTTAATCTAGATGAATCTAGATTAATTCCAAGATTACAGTGAGATTAATCTAGATTAAAAAAATAATCTATGCCCACCACTAGTTGTATGTCACTGTTTATTTATCTATTTATGGTTGTTGTGTTAGTTGGTTGTTTTGTTACTGTCACTGCAAACCAAATTTCCCCCTCGAGGGACAATAAAGCTCTGAACTGAACTGAACGAACCCAGCGTGAACCAAATATGTCGCTCCTTACTGTGCATGTGTGAAGAAACCAATTTAAACCTGATCTATAGTATATTTCCTCTTTTTCTCCCCTATCACCTGATCTGTCATATCGGCAGACTGTAGGAGAGAGTGGTGCACGTTATATTTAACAAATATTCAAAACGACCCAATTTTGAAGCATCTGTATAATTATGAGTGCTATTTCAAGCAAAACCAGTTTATGACATCAATTCATGGTTTCAAAGTGGTGCGGAACCAGAAAACAGGTTTCTTAAAAGGTAGAAGTGAACAAACCAGACGAGTGCGAGCTACAAGAAAAAAGACAGAAAGTCAAAATACTTCATTATCCCTCCTTTTTGTTTTACTTCCTGAATCCCACTCTCTCTCTCGCTTGCTAATGCTTATACCCCCCCCCCCCCCCAAGGGTTGTAGCGATGCACAGGTTGTAGCGTTTGCCGGTCATCTGTCCAGGATGAAGAGTCAATCCTCCTCGTTTTTCGTGGTGTCAGAAACATTCCAAAGCTCGTGACCTCTGACCTCCAGCTGTCGTTATCTGCCTGCAGCCCTGTCATTACCCATCCATCACCGCTGTACAGTACGGCATCTTCACGTCTATCACTCGCTGACACTACAGTCACATCACTTTTTTTTCTTTTCTTTAAGGGCTCTTTTTTTTCTTTCTCGGCCAAGTAGGTGTGGCTAAGAATATACCTGTTTTGCATATTGGATGTTCTTCTATGCATCAACACCTGCACCCTTCCTAATGCACTGTTCACATAAGCACACCATCCCAACAATGTATGCACTGTTGCGCAATGCATACACAAGGTCACATGATGTTTCGACACTAAATCCACATGCAGGTACATGTTGAGCCAATAAAATGTTGCTGCTTTAATATGGATTTATTTTTTTTGTAACTGTAGATATAAAAAAAACCTCTTCATAACCTTTATACACATTAATTATAGTATTAAAGCACTTACAGCTTATGAAAAGGTATCGACACACCCACACCCACACACACACACCCACACACACACACACCCACACACGCACGCACGCACGCACACACACATACATAGACATACAGATACACACACACACATACACACACACCCATACATACACACACACAGACACGCACACCCACACACACATACACATATATACATACACATATACATACACACACACACACACACACACAGACACAGACACACACACCCCCACACCCACACACACACACCCACACACAGACACACACACCCAGAGAGAGTTTGAACTGGCTCACCTTGCTGCCAGCCGGTGTGGGAGAGAGGCTGAACGGGCTGGTTTTCATCGGCTGAACCTGCACGAAACAAAACATCAACAAAAAAAAAGACACATATTCGGTAACGTAAGTATCATCTGGTGGCGTCATGTAATTTGTGTCAACACGCGCCAAGCAGCTCCCAGACTGTCAGTGACTTTAAAAGTGAAGATCCACATGAAACCTAAATTTCTAGTTCATTTACATCAGATTGATATAAAATAAAACAACACTGCTTCTGTCTGTCAAAGGTTCCTGAAAGCTAATTATCTATTATATAATGTTCAATAAGGATCGGCAGCCATCTTCAAATCAAATAGTACGTTTTTATATTGATTTTATTCTCACACATAATCATGTAGGGATTTATGAATAGTGTTTCTTTAAATATCAAGTCAGCCTAAACATAAACAGGTAAGCAGCACTAGCTGTAACAGCTGTGATGAATCCTTCCATACTTGTTTATACTGCATTATAATAATAAAGACAGAAAAACATTATTAATTTAAAAAAAAAACAGATTGAATTCATAATAATTATTTAAATGAGCTTTAATATAATAATTCTCACACCAACCTGGTCGTCGGGGCTGTTTCTGTCAGAGTCTGAAACACAAAGAAGGACACATGACCATTTGCTTGTGTGTGTGTGTGTGTGTGTGTGTGTGTGTGTGTGTGTGTGTGTGTACAGTTCATTATGTGAAGGACGTAATATTCAATGGAAAACATAAGTGAACATGTGGAATGGAAATAATTAAAGAGGACCTATTTTGCTCATTTCCAGCTTTATATATATAGATATTTTTATTTTTGGACTCCACTTGAGTGATTTTGTATGATTCACAGTTCCCAAAACTCCTCATTATCTTTTACTGGCTCTTTATTCGACCCTGTCTGTCTCTTAACAGGCAGTTTTAGCTTTTGTCTCTTTCTAAGACCTTCCCATCTCCCAATATTAGAGTTTCCAATTAAAAGTGTTTTAAATGACTAAAAAAAATGGAAGACTTTTATTGTGAAGGATATTAAAATGTTCCTGGAGCTTTGTTAGTGGTGTTAAAACAAGATATGGAGACATTTGGAGCTTTATGTTTAGCAGGATCAGGTGGAAGTAATGCAGGGAGGAATATTACAAGCAAGAACAGCCACAGTGATGATGATGATGATGTTTGATGAAGAGCTGCAGACGACCAGCCCACCTCCAGCAGGTAAACAACTTATTCTACTTTGCTATAGTAGCGGAGTGGAGCAGTGAACTGGTGCTGTCCGTGGAGCAGATGACCATATGAAGAAATATGTCACGATGTCAACGTCGGCTCGAGCTAAGAGTGGAAACACTCGTTGGAAACCGAGCGTTCAGAGCAGTCTGAAGCTTTAAGGCGTTACTTTTATATTCTTCTTCATTATTTGACACATTGGTGACTTTTAACAGGAATATATGACACTGTAGGATTATATATAGGACTGGAAATTAGAAAAAAAAGCATAATAGGTCCCCTTTAAGTCATACTGAACATGATTCAAGAAAATGTAATTATCAAAAAGTGTGTGTGTGTGTGTGTGTGTGTGTGTGTGTGTGTGTGTGTGTGTGTGTGTGTGTGTGTGTGTGTGAGAGAGAGAGAGAGAGAGAGAGAGAGAGAGAGAGAGAGAGAGAGAGAGAGAGAGAGAGAGAGAGAGAGGGAGAGAGAGAGAGAGAGAAAGAGAGAGAGAGTGTGTGTGTGTGTGTGTATGTCTCTGTGTGTGTCTGTGTATGTACCTGAGCTGTCCCCTGGATAGTCAGCCCCAGGTTTCTCCTCCTCTGCTGCTTTAGACATCCTGATATCTGCAGGAGAAACACACACACACACACACACACACACAGAGAGAGAGAGAGAGAGAGAGAGAGACATCAGACAAGTGCATGGAAAACACACAAAGGTACATCAGGTCTGAGACCAAAAATGTGGAAAAACACTCTCTGCAACTAGCGTCCAGGTGGCCTTAAAACATTTGAGCGCTGTACTCTATGTGACAAGTAAGAAGACTGTCGACATGCTGCGACATAAAAAAAACACACAAACTACCACAGTGACAAGTCCGACCATTATCAGGAGGTAAAGAGAGACGAGCTGACAGGAAAACAACATATTTGTCTTTTTTATTCCTCTGTAAAAAAAAAATAAAAATGCTGCATCATTTCACCACAGAACAATGAAATGGTTACTAGGGTTACTGAATAAAGATGGAAATAATAAAGAGTATTGTTCGTTAAAATAATACAGAATAAATGACATAACATATTAAACCAATTACACTTTATAAACTCTCATAATTGCATTTTTATAGTCAAAATTTAGATATAAATATTCAAAATGATAGATAAAGATCTAATCATAAACCTATATTGTTCTTTAAAATGATACAGAATAAATGACATAACATAAAGAGTTGTAATATTAAACCAATTATACTTTATAAACTCTCATAATTGCATTTTTATAGTTAATAATAATTTGGATGCATCTGCAGTAGGCCTTTATTTGAGCAGTAATGCATTATAATAACATAATCGATTCAATTTGGGAATATATTTAAATGTAAAGAAGAAAATTATTGAACCCATTTACCAAATAGTTAAAAAAAACAGTCTTACTTTCACTTTTTAATTAGAATGATAGAGAATAAATGACAAAAATATTAAACCAATTATACTTTATATACTTTAACTCTCATAATTGCATTTTTATAGTCATAATGTGGATACAAATATTTAAAATGCATCTGCAGTAGGCCTATATTTATTAACATAATCAATTCAATTTGGTAATACTAATAATTATTGAACCCATTACCCAAATAGTTAAAAATATAGTTTTACTTTCACTTTTTAAATTAGAATTTACTGATTTTTTTACACAATTTAGTACGATTTAGGAATAACTGTGAAAAGAGAAAATGAATAAAACTCCATGAGATGTTGGTTTTTCCTCTCTTGTAGAATCAGTGATCCATATTTAAACATTTTTATATATCTGTCATCCTTCCTGCTCTGCTGCTTGTTTGCCTTCTTTCACCATTTAGATATACAAACAAGGATACAAGCGATCGATGTCTCGGTGGCGTAAAGGTCAGACTGGCTGAGCATCAGTGAGTCTCGCTATTCAAGCAGGTCAAAGTCACGGTCAAAGTTCAACCCCGATCAATAACATGACGTAAAAGAAAATGCTTCCTTCCTTCCTTAACCCCCCTCCCCTGTTTCTTTTTCCCATTCAGATTAATGAGGAGGACATTTTTTGTGTCATTGCAGCATTAACCTTTAAATGAATCTGAGAAATATAACTTTATTTGTAAGGAAGTAAGGAGAGAAGGAGGAAAGAAGGAAGGAAGGAAGGAAAGGAGTAGAGAGTAAGGAGGGAGGGAGGAAGGAAGGAGAGAAGGAAGGAAGGAAATGAGTAGGGAGGGAAAGGAGAAAGGAAGGAAGGAAAGCAGTAAGGAGGGAGGGAGGGAGAGAGGAAGGAAGGAAGTAAGGAGAGAAGGGAAGGAGTAAGGAGGAAGGAAAGGAGTAGGGAGTAAGGAAGTAAGGAGAGAAGAAGTAGGGAGTAAGGAGGGAGGGAGGAAGGAAGTAAGGAGAGAAGGAAGGAAAGGAGTAGGGAGGGATGAAGGAAGTAAGAAGAGAAGGAAGGAAAGGAGTAGAGAGGGAAGGGAGGAAGGAAGGAAAGCAGTAAGGAGGGAGGAATGAAGGAAGTAAGGAGAGAAGGAAAGGAGTAAGGAAGGAAGGAAAGGAGTAGGGAGTAAGGAGGGAGGGAAGAAAAAGGAGTAAGGAGAAAGGAATTGTAATTGTAAAACTATGTAGTGACAGTAGTGATATCGATTTTTAAAAGCATGACCTCTGCTGATGATGTCATCGTATTTAAATAAAGTTAAATAGACTAAATCAACCTGCGGAGAGAGGACACGGTGACTTGACCAACAAAACTGCTGACATAACGCTCTAATTTAGCTCTTTCAGTGTGAACTCTAATGACCCTGGATAAGGAATCAGCTTTTGGTGGCAGATATCATCCTAACTACCCCTCGTAGTGCAGACTGTTTGTGGAGACTGTTTGTGGGATCGCAGCAGTAATTGGTCCACGAAGGGTCGACGCCAGAGGAACTGCTTACCTGAGCACCAGACATTACTCAGCACCTCTGCCGCCATCTTGGATAAAATACTCCCTCGCCCCCCTTTTTGCTCTACGCTCTTAACTTCTGCCTATGATGTGTTTTTCTTTCTCCTTTTTTTTTCTCTCCTCCTCTCCACAGCTCTGAACTTTTTGTTTTTTGTTTTGTTGCAACAATGACTCAACAAGAAAAGTATTAACCCTCCTGTTGTCCTCAGGTCAAGGAAGGAAGGAAAGGAAGGGAAGGAGGGAAGGAAGGAAGGAAGGAAGGAAAGGAGTAAGGAGGAAGGAAGGAGGAAGGAAAGGAGTAGGGAGGGAGGAAGGAATGATGGAAAGGAGTAAGGAGGGAGGAAGGAAGGAAGGAAGGAAGGAAGGAGTAAGGAGGGAGGGAGGAAGGAAGGAAGGAAGGAAAGGAGTAGGGAGGGAGGAAGGAAGGAAGAAAAGGAGTAAGGACGGAGGGAGGAAGGAAAGGAGTAAGGACGGAGGGAGGAAGGAAGAAAGAGAGAAGGAAGGAAAGGAGTAAGGAGGGAGGAAGGAAGGAAGGAAGGAAGGAGAGAAGGAAGGAAGGAAAGGAGTAGGGAGTAAGGAGGGATGAAGGAAAGGAGTAGGGAGGGAGGAAGGAAGTAAGGAGAGAAGGAAGGAAAGGAGTAGGGAGGGAAGGAAGGAAGGAAGGAAGGAAGGAAGGAAGGAAGGAAGGAAGGAAGGAAGGAAGGAAGGAAAGGAGTAAGGAGGGGGGAAGGAAGGAAGGAAAGGAGTAAGGAGGAAGGAAGGAAAGGAGTAGGGAGGGAGGAAGGCAGTAAGGAGAGAAGGAAGGAAAGGAGTAGGGAGGGAGGAAGGAAAGGAGTAGGGAGGGAGGATGGAAGTAAGGAGAGAAGGAAGGAAAGGAGTAGGGAGGGAAGGAAGGAAGGAAGGAAGGAAGGAAGGACGGAAGGAAGGAAAGGAGTAAGGAGGAGAGGAAGGAAGGAAATAAGGAGAGAAGGAAGGAAGGGAAGGAGTAGGGAGTAAGGAGGGAAGGAAAGGAGTAGGGAGGGAGGAAGGAAGGAAAGAAGCAAGGATGGAAGGAAGTGAGGAAAGAAATATGGAAGGAGGGGAAGAACAAAGGAAAAATTAAAGAAAGAGGAAGGAAGGAAGGAAGGAAGGAAAGAAGGAAAGAAGGAACAATCAAAAGAGACGGGGGTCAATTTGACCCGGGAGGACGACAGGAGGGTTAAATAAACACACAGGAAGAACATTTAAAGTCGTATGATGAGAGAATAAGGTTGATGTGTCTGAAGCTGTGAAAAAGAACAAAGTACACCTTCCTCCTCTTCCTCCCACCTTGCTCCTCTTCCTCCCTGCTATACCTATAACTATATAACTATAGCTTCTGCCCCGCATGATATGGGTGAGGAGACAGGGAAGGAACGAATACTTGAAGACAAAAAGAGGAGAAGAGCATATTGGAATTATATATAAGCCCAGTATGAGTGAATGTGTGTGTGTGTGTGTGTGTGTGTGTGTGTGTGTGTGTGTGTGTGTGTGTGAGTGTGTGTGTGTGTGTGTGAGTGTGTGTGTGTTAATCTTATCATCAGGGTCACAGACAAGTTCATGATGTGATGAGAAGAGAGGAGGTGGAAAAGGGAAGAGAGAGACAGACAGATAAATGTAAGGTTGTGGTTGTTTTCAGTGGACGGAGGATGGGAGGATGAACTGAGTGCAGAAGGAAAAAAAAAGAGGAGGAGGATAGAAGGAAAGAAAATATACTAGACTTTACCACACCTTAACTTTAATTGATTTAATATCCATTTTTTCTCCATTTACACTCATTTCCTACCAAGATTAGGTTTTAAAAGACTGAAAAAGCTTTGAAGCCAGTATGAATAAAAAGGTCACATGCTCATTCATTAATCTCTATTATTCTATATATCATTAAATATTATTATATGTACCAATTTATAACACTTGGATCTTCAAAAATCTGCATTCATATATTTCTTCACAGACTGAATGAATGCTCTGTTAGTCGTTGGGTGGGTGTAGTTACATAAAACAGCCAGATGGTGGCAGCACTCTCCTGGAAACACTGACCTCTCTCTCTCTCTGTGTGTGTGTGTGTGTGTCTGTGTGTGTGTGTCTGTACCACGAACACACAGAGTCACATCAGAGCTACGATCTGCTGTATTCACTACTAACTCATAATAATTCAGAAGTGAGAGGAAATAGTTTTAAAAAGTGCAAAGTTAGCTGTTAAAGAAACCTCTGGAAATATCATCTGCTGATAGATAAAAATGAAAAAACTGGAGTGAAATTCTATAAACACACATTTCTCTGATGTAAAGTCGCACAAAAAACATCAAATTCATGTTTTAAGTTAGATTAATTATATATAATCAATACTTTACTACTCTGATCTTTAGCAACACATTAACTTATTTATAAGGTTATTAATCAGCTGCACTAAAATGACCAACTACACACAGAATCTGAAGCTCATATTATAAATATTGAGATATTATCTTCCTACTGAAATAAACAAAGTTATAATTTTAATGTTTAACTGAGCTTATAAATCTGTCTTATCATTAATACAAAAAGAATCAACCATAAAAATCAGTTTGTTGTTAAAACTAATATTTAAAACTAATACCAGCCTCACTGATACTGATTCTAGCACATTATAAATCTACTGTTCCTCGTGGTGCGTTCAAAAGCCTCTTTTATTGTAGGAGTTCTCGATGTTGATGATGCTATGAGCTCTTACACTAAATTAACCTTCCAGAAAGACACTAATCAAAAAATATAATATAGTAAAATAAATGCTGCATCCATTTCATTCAATACACTCCACACACACACACACACACACACACACACACACACACACACACACACGCACACGCACACGCACACGCGCACACACACACACACACACACAAACACAAATGTTATTATTTTTTGGGCTCCTTTATCCTCTCAGCATATGAAGAGAGGAGAGAGGGACCCTATAAAACCATTTTTATCATCCCACCCCCCTCTCCCCCCCTCCCCTCTCTCCATAACGCCTCAACTGCCCATAACCCCTCTGGCCATGGGGGCTTTTTAACCCCCAGCCCCCCCCCCCCCCCCCCCCCCCATCCCTCTACACCCATCCATCCCCTTCCACCTCATGTGTGATAACAAACCAACCAACCACCCTGAGACCTATGTCACAGATGTCGAGTACACACTTTTTCATTTTTTCTTTAAACCAAACTATAATATATGTTTTTAATACTTTACAATTACACTAGCCCCCCAAAAATGACCCCTCTTTCTTCTACTGGTGATAGAAAACTTAATGAAGACATCATTTTAACAACTTCTTTTACAAACAATAGTCTTTTTTTTTTTGTGCACATTTTTTCTTCTCTATATTACAGTGACCACCGACCTGACACACCTCCTCCACCCTGGGGCAGTTTGACAGCAGCGGCCCCCCCCTCCAACACACACACACACACACACACACACACACCCTTTCTTACTCATCCTATCAGTGCTAATAGCATAGAGAGAGGCAGAGGGAGAGAGGCCACTGGGCAGATGATGTATCTGTCTTCTGGGCTTGACATGGCCAGCCTGCCTCCGAGTGCATGTGTTTGGCGTGTGTGTGTGTGTGTGTGTGTGTGTGTGTGTTGAAAAGGGGAAAAGGAGGGGGTGCAGGGTCACTGTCAGGGAATTAGAAAAGGGGGAATGAGGGGGGAGAGGGGGATATGATGGCTGGAGGGGTCCTAAACTTGCCCCACCATCCCCCCCCACCCCCTCCTCCTCCTTTCTTTTGCCCACCCACCCCGCCTTGGTCACGCCTGTCAGGGGCCAGTGACAGACGGCGCGTGGGTTTATGTGTGTGTGTGTATGTTTGAGGTTGGGGGGGGGGGCTGCCTGCTATGTTTGGCGTGTGGATGTCAGAGGTCAGGCACATGGTCTCGGCCACCTCACGCCTCGCAGACACACACACACACACACACACACACACACACAAGCTGCCTGCCGCCTGGCTTTTCCACCTGTCCCTCTGTCACGTTCACTACCAAACAAACACACACACACACACACACACACACACACACACACACACACACACACACACACGCAGCGTCAACAAGCAAATCCGCAACTGCTGTAATGACAAGATATTCAAACTGTCATGGAAAAGAAAAAAAAGGAGCTAATTATCGTTAATTTAAGAAAAATGGTCTACTTCACAGTTATACCCCCCCCCCCTTATGCTTTCTGAGGTATAACAAATATGAGCTTATTGTCAAATCACTGCATTATATTATATTATATTATATTATATTATATTATATATTACTAAAATGGAAGAATAATCTTAATCTGTGATATTACACCTCTCACATTGTAGCCAGTTCATTTTTAGGTTTTAAGAATGGGTTAAAATGATTCTATTAAATTATTATAAAACTGCTGTAAAAGTGGTAAAAGTGTGGCAGGAGTTTTTCTTTTATTTGGGGGGCTTTTTTAGAAAGTTGAGATCTATCAGCAGTGTGGAAATAAAATAAAGAGAGCTGCCAGTTTTCAATTCATTATCAGGAACTCTGAATATCCCCCGAAAAACAAAGTCACAGATCTGCCAAAAAGAAAGAAAGTAAGAATAAAAAGGAAACTTACTGATCAAAGATGGAGAAATAGTTATGAATGACAAGAAATTCACTTTGTTTTTTTTCAAATTTTTTCATACTGACCTATATATGAAGTGTATAACCATTACAAAGGTGTATGCCCATATATCATAGATCATCATATGCATGACCATTTATCCATTTATCTTCTTCTGCTGGTTTAAAATTCACTGTTTCATTCCCTACAACACATCTAAGACAATGACAGTGTGTTTTATGTCTCAGTTTAATGACCACGGCACCGAGCTGCAAACAAAGAATAGAGCGTGTTGTGTGTTTCTGGATACATTTAATGAGTATATATTCTGCTTTAGATGAGCACACAAGCTGCTGCATACACTGTAGATTATACCTGCATATACTTAGAGGAATTATACTACCAAATTATATCACACTACTGAGTCTATTTAAGTCTTGTGTGGTTGACTAGTGTGCTTTGCCTCAAAATGTGCATGTTTTAAACTCCAGCAGGAAAAGATGAAAATATTAAGAGACTCCAGCAACCTGTGAACTTTTTCCAAATAGGAGAAGTTTGAAATCGTATCCTCATTCTGGAGATAAGAAAATCGTTCCTGAGAGACGTCCATCAGCTTAGAAACACACTACTGGGGTGCGTTACCTGGTCACGTTCCAGTATAAACCAAATATTGAACATTATTGTGAAAATCCAGCAAAACAGGAAGAACATGACGACGTATGTAGAGCAGGGGTGTCAAACATGCGGCCCGCGGGCCAGATACGGCCCGCCGAGGGGTGCGATCCTGCCCACTTGCCATCCACTGCTCTTTTCCTTCCTTCCATCTGTCTTTCCTACCTTCCTTTTTTCCTTCCTTCTGTCCTTCCTTCCTTTCTTCCTTCTGTCCTTCCTTCCTTTCTTCCTGTCTCCCTTCCTTCCTTGTCTGTCCGTCCTTCACGATCTCTCTTTCCTACCTTTCTTCCCTCCTTCCTTTTGCCCGTCTTTCCTTCCTTCCCATCTTATGTCCTTCCTTCCTTTCTTCCCTCCTTTCTTTTACCTGTCTTTCCTTCCTTCCCATCTTATTTCCTCCCTTTCTTCCTTATGTCCTTCCTTCCTTTCTTCCCTCCTTTATTTTGCCTGTCTTTCCTTCCTTCCCATCTTATTTCCTCCCTTTCTTCCTTATGTCCTTCCTTCCTTTCTTCCCTCCTTTGTTTTGCCTGTATTTCCTTCCTTCTCATCTTATTTCCTTCCTTCCTTCTTTCTTTCCCTCCATCTTTTTAATGATCCGGCCCACATGAGATCAAATTGGTCTGTATGTGGCCCTTGAATGAAAATGAGTTTGACATCCCTGATGTAAAGAAAGCACCAAAGCTAGCCAGTTAGCTCGAGCATGCTAGTTGACTTCATCCAGTGTAATATAACAAAACCCGTGTCACTTCCTCCACCTTCACACTTCCTATTAGCATCACTCCTCCTTCACTTTGTCCCTCACCTCTGCACCTCCCGTGTACTCCACTCGGGCCATCCTTGATTTATTCCAATCTCTCCCATTTCATCTCTTCCTCTTCTTCTCCCTCACATACTTCTCTCTCTCTCTCTCTCTCTCTAACCTCCTCTCCTCTCTCTTCTTCCATCTCAACCCCCTCTACCTGTTTTCCTTTTCCTTAATTTCTTCATCACCACGTCCCCTCGCTACCCCTCAAAACTCTAACATCCTGTCTCTCTTATTTTCCAGTCGAACACTCTCTGCCTCTCTTTTTTTTTTGTTATCTCTCCCTCCACTGACTGACTGCACATTCTGTCCCCTTCTTTGTCTCCTTTTTTTTTTTTTTTTTTAAAGAGTGACTTGAATGCCAAAAATATGACCTTAAAAGATCAGCTGACTGGATAACAAGCTTATGTAGACGCTTTAGAATAGAGCGACTCTTATAAAAAAGAAGCATTAAAACCTGTTTTTTATCAAGTTTTATGAAATTTCTCATAATGCAAATAACTTCCTGAGCTCAAATGAGAAAGAAGACAAAATGATAAATTTGTGTGTGTTGAGGTTGAGTTCTTATTGAACCAAAACCAAATAAAGTGAAAGTCTAGTTCAGTTTTATCAGCATCAATATGTATCAGAACAATTTGATCTTAAATCTACAGAAAGATAAACAGATTAGTATTTAGTCATAATTTCAATGTTAGTCTAGTTGTGAGAATTTGGTCTTATTTTTACACTTTGTAGTTAATATTCTTCCCATTTCTTCCTAAAACCCCTTTTTTCCAGCTTCAGTCTGATATTACTTTGTAGTTCTGCCTTTAAACTTCAACAACCACCAAAAATTGATTATTTCTGGCGTCAGAGAGAAAAATGTTTGTATAACTAAAACATGTCTCTGTCTTATCTGTCCCTTTGCTTTGACTTCCTCCTCCCTCCGTCTCTCCCTCCGTCTCTCCCTTTCCTCTCCTCTCCTTCAGTAGTGGTCAGCTGCAGCGGTCATGGCACCACTGGACAGCGCTCTGCTAGCACAGGACACACAGACCCGTTGCCAGGCAACAGCAATGAAAGATCACTGTGTGTATGTGTGTGTGTGTGCTGTGTGCGTGCAGGCTTGTGTGTGTGCATGTCTGTAGCTGGCATGTTTGTGTGTGTGTGTGTGTGTGTGTGTGTGTGTACCTGTGAGAGTGTTAATCATTAAGAATAAACATGTTTCCCTGCCTGTAGTGGAGGCTTTCGGTGCGAGGCAAACAAAGTGCTGCATGCTAATGTCTCCACTGATGTTTACACTTTAACAACCTGCATTAAAGGATTATTCCGCCTTTTTTTTTTCTTAGCTGATATTCACATCTTAGTTGAGTTATGAGAAAAAAAAGGAATATCTGACATGAAATCAAAATGAGTGTGTCTACAAGTGGCAAAGGCAAAACAAAAAAAGACTAAAAGAAGATGAATTACAATTACAAGTTTTTTTTCCATTGCTTTTCTAAATAATACCAAAAAGCTTTCTCTCTTTAGAAAAAAAGGTTTAGAGTTACCATGAAATAATAATTACATTTGATGACGCCCACTCAAGGCTTTACTAATGCTGATCTGTAAGATAATAACTCTTGCTAAGGAGTCAATACTTTTCATACAGTAAGTGACTTGTTTCATGTGTCAGTTTAGCGAGGTGGGCTGCCTTGTAACTGTCTCTGGAGAGTGAAGGAGCGTTTGCGTGTGTAGACGTTGATTTGTTGGTGATTTGTGTAGGCGAGCTTTTCAACGAGTTTATGCACAACTGGAAAAGTACTGAGTGTCTGTGTATGTATGTGCAGGCGTGTGTGTGTGTGTGTTTGTGTGTTTGTAATGTGTGTAAGGTGGAGACAGAGAGTGATCACATGTGTGTGTGTGTGTGTGCTTGTGTGTGTGCTTGTGTGTGTGTGTGTGTGTTCACGAGCAAATGTGAACTCCTCGCACGAGCATGAGTGTGAGCGCTTTCTGAATATGTCTCTAGAGTGTTTATTATATCCGATACAGTACCTCTTTCTCGCACCACATATTTCTGTGCCGATCGATTCCTCTGACTCCCGACAAGACAATAATCGCACCGCCCTCCCTTTCTCCTTTTCTCCACCATTATTACTGCCCTCCCCAAGGAGCACAACGCAGGGATGGAGGGATGGAAACAGAGAAATAAAGGGAAGGGGAGGACATGGGGAAGGAGGAAATGGCCACTGTGTGTAAGTTCCTTTTCTCAGGATCCCTGCGTTGGGGGGGCGTTAAAAAAAGATAGAGGGTGGACGGATGAAATGAGTGGATGAGAGGAGGAAGAAGAGGGAGAATGCTGAGAGATGAAAGAAAAAAGGAGAAGGAAACAAATGAGAGAGGAAGGATGAGGACAACAAGCAAAGACTGAAATTTGTGGGGAATTTCTTTTTTTTTTGGAGGGGATAATAGTGAAGGCTGAAAGACATGACAGAGATGGTTTCAAAGAAAGGTAAAAAAAAAAAACCAACAACAAAAAACAACAGAGGTAAAGAGACAGAAAATGGCAGGAGGAGGGGGGGGGGTGATGGAGAGAGTGGATGGAAGAGAAGGATGGTGATGGGACAGTGGAGGAGACACATGAGAGGAGGAAGTAAAAAAACAAATGAGGAAAGAATAAAATGACAAACAGGCAACAACAAAAAAAAAAATTAGGAATCTGGGGATAATGGCTGAAGGTGGAAGAAATAATGAGGTGTGCTGAAAAAAATCCCTCCAAAAAAAAAAAAAAAAAAGGAAAAAATGGTAACAGCAGACAGAAAAGAGCAGGAATGAATGACTAGATGAGTGGAGAGATGCTGGGACAGTGAGTGAGAAACAGAGCAGAGCTGGAAAAGGCAATAAATGAGCAAAAAAGAAGAGAGAGAAACGGCTAGCCAAAAAAAAATTAGAAAAAAAGGGTGATAATGGCGACAGAAGAGAGAGAGAGATAAAAAGAGAGAGAGAGAGAGAGAAATCAGGAAAAAAGAAAGAAAATGGACATGTATGGAGTGAACTGCAGTGTGACAGAGCATCCTCACAGGAAATAGCAGGAAGGAAAAGATAGTGACAATTGGACTAACAAAGACACACAGCCTCGCCTTGATGGTGTGTGTGTGTGTGTGTGTGTGTGTGTGTGTGTGTGTGTGTGTGTGTGTGTGTGTGTGTGTGTGTGATTGGATGAGGAGGGAGCGGACAGATTGTGTGCAACAGTCAATGACAAAATGAACAGACAGTGTGGACAGAGAGATGACCAAAAAAATGAGAGTAAGGGTTCAACAAAAAAAAAAAAAAAAAAAAAAAGGGTCAGATAAAAGCCTCGGAGACAGAAAACGTACACGGTGAAATCCCTTCGTTTTCCTGTCCGAACTAACGCGGACGTTTCATCAGTGTTGCCGCCGCGTGTCGGACGTCTTGTGAGAGTAAAAAAAAAGAAAAAAAAAGGACAGATTAATAGTAAAACCTTGTGTTAATCATTCTAATAAACACAAGGATAATCTGCTATTCTGTCCTGATAATACTCTAATTATAAATCGGCTTTGATTTAAATAAAAATATGCGACATATTTGACTCGAAACAGCCTCAAACTTTGTGTTCATTTGCAAAAAAAACTATAAAAACTAAAATAATATATGATAAAAATGAGTAAAATCCAGAAACAAAGACTCTGAATCAACTGGTTTTCATTCTTATTTGCAGTACCGATATATATAAATATATATATATATATCTATATCTATATCTATATATATATATTTTTTTTTTATATATGTCTGAATCCTGCAGCCTCCTTCTTTTTCAGTTTGACCACCACATTTATCCAATGGGAGCTGAAAGGATCTCATAAGTCCAAGAATTTTCTCCACCCATAGAAGATCATATCATCCTTCAATTTGGAGTTATGAGGTTGTCATGAGACCGCAGGGATATTTATGTTCAGACTATTTGGAGTCAGGGTGAAAATCCCAATACTGCCTCAAAAAAAAACCCTCTTTAAAAACAAGCTCTTACTTTATTTTTATTTTTTTTGGTCAGCGTGCTTTAATTCTGACTCTAAATCTATCTTGTATCTTCCTCCTTTCTGCCAGAAAACCTCAAATTTGATTACCTACTTCCACAAGTGCAAATAAATAAATGAATGAATGAGATGTGTTTGAAATCAGTCTGCTGCTTGTCTTCGCCTTCTAGCCGTGGAAGCCCGGTTGATCTATGGTGTATGCTGCGAGCCGTTAGATGGTTAGGTTTACAGGTTTATCGATTGGACCCGACTTAAATTGGCTCCCAATTAAACAGAGCGCTTATTTGACCTCTTTACCCCCTTCCTGTCCTCTCCTTTCCTGTCCCGTTAAATATCACCCCCACCTCCATCTCCTCCCTTCGAGCTCAACTCCTTCTCCATCGACACATCCATCTCCAGCTCAGTGTAATACCTCCACTCCCTTCCCTTCCCTTCCCCCCCTTTTTTTTTTCGTCTACAACCGTCAACCCCATCCCCATTCTCTCTTACCAGCACCTACCCCCCTTTCTATTTAAACCCCTCTCTATCATCATACAGCGCTGCATTCGTTTCCTCTTCTTCCCTTCGTCCATTTTCCCCCAGATCTGATCTTTTGCTCTTTTTTTCCCCCTCTCTTACACTTTCTCTCAGTCAATCCATCAATCTCTACTTAAATAACAACGATGAATTATTAAGTGTATTTATTCAAACAGCATTAATTATAAAATACAGGCGGCTTGTCAGTCTATTTGTATCGGCTGAGGCCGACGCCAAAACAGGATGGAGAGAGGCAGAGAAGAAGAAGAAGGAGAAGAAGGAGAAGAAGAAGAAGAAGAGGGAGGATTGGGAGGTAAAGGAAAAGGTGGAGGGTGAGGTGGTTTTGTGGTTAGGGTTGGAAATGGGGGAGAGAAAAGAAGAAGAGGGGGGTTAGGAAATTGGTGTGGCTAGCGGAACAGCTCCCTCCCCACCACCCCCATCCCTCCCTACCTCCTCATCCCCCCATCCTAACCCCCCCCCCCCCCCACCCCCCAAACCTCCTTCCCTTCCCTTCCCCGCTCTGCTTTGTATTCTGCGGAGATGACAGGGGGAAAGCTTTATTGCTCTGAGTTTGTATCGATCGGGGCCCCGCAGAGGGGGTAGCCAGACCCGCGCACACTAGAGGCCCTTTCGCAGAGGCCGCCGACTCCTGCCTACAGCCCCCACCTCGCACCGACCAAACACACCCTTTCTCTTTCTCTCAATCCACCTCTCTCCCTCTCTCCCTCTCTCTCCCTCTCGTTTTCTCTCACTTTTAAAAATTACATGCTGCTTTCCCTCTTTCCCTGTTTTCGAGAGGTCAAGAGACGAAGCGCGGTAGGTTTTTATTTACCTGCGTGCAAACATCAACGCACCCCAAACACATGAGAGCCTTGCACCGCCACGAATGGAGTGTAAATGAGAGGTGAATGAAAATATGATCTCTCTCTCTCGAAAAGAAAAAAACAGAAAAAAAAAGAAGAGAGAAGACTTTCCACCCAAACGCACACAAGCAGCAGAGGTAAAACAGGTTTGCTAGGAGAAGCAGCACAACACTCACATGAATGCCCTCATATGTAGCAGCAAACTCACACTCTCTCTCACATGAAGAAACACACACACACACACACATACACACACGCACACACACACACAGAGACACACACACACACACACACACACACACACACACACACACACACACACACACACACACACACACACACACACACATTGCCAAAAAAACACAATCCCAGGCTGCAGGCTGAGCTGCTGTCCTGACCAGAGTTGCATCAGAAATCCCTAATCTGGGAGCGTGACCATCCTCAGTTCCAGCAGGCAGGGATCAGGAAGCCCCGGACAGATTCCGAATTTAAGGATAAGATGGGATAGGGATGCAGGTTCTCAAATCACCCTTAGGGACGGTAGCGGGATGGGATGGGGATGGGGATGGGGATGGGGATGGGGATGGGGATGGGGATGGAGCCAGGGATGAGAGGAGTCAGAGGGGTGGAGTGTAAAGGGGTGAGTGGGATGATTTGCCCCTTCGTGCCCCCTCCTCATGCACCTGGGAGTGAGGGCAACTTCCCATCATTCCTAGGGGCAGAGGACCAGTAGAGGAAAAATGTGGACTGCTAGTTGCTGATGCAGCTCCTTCTTTTATTCACACATTCACAGCTGGA